>NC_091305.1:46392774-46666600 GCF_038502225.1 Cherax quadricarinatus | reverse complement strand
GAAGACACTGCCGAGAAGAGATACATAGTCCTCCCCACCAACTCCATTGCCAAACACGTTTCCAACATCTTTTCCAATACCTCATTTCAAGTATCTACCTCCACAACCACGACCATCAAGGACATTACCAGCGATAGACAGGACAAGCTTCTATCCTCTGGAGGGGTATACATAATCCCTTGTAATGACTGCAACAAGTTATACGTGGGCGAAACATCAAGGGACCTCCAAACACGTATTTCAGAACACCAATATGCAAGCAGGTCTGACGATACAAGGAATGCCTGCGTACAACACCGTAATTCACACAACCACTTGATAAACTACAGAAACTCAAGACTTATCGCCACAGAAGACAACACTCAATACCGAAGAATCCTGGAATCATCACTTATTTCTATATCCGACAACATCAACCAGAATAGTGGCTTCTATAACATAGCTGAACCACTTGCCAAGAAACTTCTTCATCGCTATCCCACATAAGAACACTGTAGAAGGTCTGCTCACAAACTTATCCAATCTCCTTTCCAAGCTACCCAAGATTTTAGACTCTATAACCCCACTCGGTACATCATCAGATGCAGCATTCTCCACCTGACCTCAGCATTCTGAACATGACTATAAATACTCGCCTTCCTTCCACCCCAGGTAGTTCTGTTTGTGACTTGAAAAAGCCCACTGTGTGGGCGAAACGTAGTCAATAAAGGATCACATTATACTGCATATGTGTTTATATTTTCGTTCCTCCTTTCTTATGTTCTTATTGAAGACTTGTTTGTGTGAGGGAGGGATGGTAAGTTTATTGTTGGAGAATGTGACACTAATATCAACTCTATGGCTTATTTATCTATCACAATTCAACTAATATGACATAATAAACAACATTAATAACATAGAAACATGGAATATACTCTAGAATGAATAAAATAAGTCATTACGTATGTCACAAGAGGTGTTGTGTTGTGTTGTTGTTGGGTATATAAGGGCCACTGAGAGTATGCCGTCCATAATGGTGGTGAAGCAGTAGCTGAGGCGGTGGTGTTTTCTGTAGCCCTATATAACTCCAGCAACATTAGAGGAGTTGGTAGAATCGCTGAATCACTAAAGAAGGAACCCTCTACCACCATCACTACGACCTTCTACCACTATTACAACTGTTACCACAATCACTACTACCTTCTACCACCATCACTACCACTATCAACCACTATCACAACTGCTTCCACCACCACCTTTGTATTTTTCTACAAACTTTTTCATAAATTATGTGTGTTTTTCACATTCTTTACCAAAGGGCTGGCACTAGAAGCTTTCTTTGGAGCCAAGGTAGCTTATTTAGCACTTGCAAGCACTAAAATCAATGGAATATTATGAAATATTTCGTAGGAGCAAGTGAGGGGACCATCACTCACTGGTAAACAATGGCACACTGCTAAATTAGACACATGTGCAACTCTTGGGTATCTTTATTGAGGAAACGTTTCGCCACACAGTGACTTCATCAGTCCATACGAAGGAGAATCTTGAAGAACGGGAGGAGAATGAGGTAATCAGTCCCTCAACCTTGAGTCGATGTGGTCAGTCCATCAATCTATTCAAGATTGATAGACTGACCACATCGACTCAAGGTTGAGGGCCTGATTACCTCATTCTCCTCCTGTTCTTCAAGGTTCTCCTTTGTATGGACTGATGAAGCCACTGTGTGGCGAAACGTTTCCTCAATAAAGATACCCAAGAGTTGCACATGTGTCTAATTTATCAACATGTCGGTTCTCTGAACCATTCATCTACAAATGGCACACTGGCTGGGAAGACAGGCCCAGGCGGCTCAGAGTGTGAGTACACATCCCAGACGCAGGACAATTAGCGAGTTAATGGACCATTTGCGAGCCAATGTTTAGATGAAATAATGGGACTATTTCCGAAATGGACGACTTTCAGGCTGGACGATTATTGAGGGACCACTGTATATATATATGTACAGTGGACCCCCGGTTAACGATATTTTTTCATTCCAGAAGTATGTTCAGGTGCCAGTACTAACCGAATTTGTTCCCATAAGGAATATTGTGAAGTAGATTAGTCCATTTCAGACCCCCAAACATACACGTACAAACGCACTTACATAAATACACTTACATAATTGGTCGCATTGGGAGGTGATCGTTATGCGGGGGTCCACTGTATATATATATATATATATATATATATATATATATATATATATATATATATATATATATATATATATATATATATATATATATATATATATATATATATATATATATATATATATATATATATATATATATATATATATATATATATATATATATATATATATGCATGCAAAACAACCACTCTGAAAGAATAGAGAAATTCCAAGTGCTTTCGTGACTACTCACATTATCAAGGAACTATGAAAGTAAAGCATCCAAGGAAGCTATATAAGGGGTCTGGCCAGCACCTCACTATCAGATCCCACAACGGTTAAACACCTGACGTGCGCCGACCCAACTTGGATAGGTCCTTTGCACAACTCACCCCACAAACTATTCTACCCAAGAAAATTTAAAAATTATTTGTCCAGTGTATTATTAAATTCTTCCCAAATTCTATTAATTATAAATGTATCTAATTTATATAAACCAAAGAAAATATTCATATTATTGTCAAAACTGCTTTTTATGAAACAAGTGTATATATATATATATATATATATATATATATATATATATATATATATATATATATATATATATATATATATATATATATATATATACACACACACAGTAGACTGTCATTTAGCATGAGTTTATTTGGCACGATTTGAGTATTCCATGATTGAAGAATTGCGGCACAATTTTATGTAACACGTTGTATAATTAATTTAACACGGTTCAGTTTGTGGGAAGGAAAAAAAATTTTTGCCAACTTGTTGTGGAGCAGCCGGGGAGCCCTCCTATCCCCTACCACTCCCGACACCACCCCACCATCCCAACATTCATGGTTCATACGTGTCCAGTCCAGTCTTTCTCTGCTACAAGGCAGCTATGTTTGTGAATTGTGTTATGATATTTTAATTAGTATATCTTGTATCTGCCAAGCAATCATGACACTCAGTAGCCATACCAGTGTTGCTGAAAGTGGCACGAAGAGGTATAAGCACTTACGTCTTAGAATTAACAAAGATATTAGACAAAAGATAACCTGTAGCCTTAATGAAGTGTTACTTTGTACACAGAAAAAGAGGTAAACATGAGTTTGTGTAACTGACTTACTGAATGGCTGGCTGACTGAATGACTTACTTAGTGACTTATTGAGTGGCTTGACTGATTTACTGAGTAACTTGACTAACTTACTGAGTGACTTGAATAACTTACTGAGTGACTTGACTGACTTACTGAACAACTTGACTGACTTACTGAATGACTTGACTGACTTACCGAATGACTTGACCGACTGACTGAATGACTTGACTGACTTACTGAATGACTTGACTGACTTACCGAATGACTTGACTGACTGACTGAATGACTTGAAGTTAGACACTCCAGTACAACCATTGACTTCAGTACCAGAATCTCTACCATCCACCTCAGCCCAGTAGGGCCACAACATAACTCTCCACTCTCTTCACAATCATCCACAAACACCAGCACCCATAATTTAAGGTAAGAAATACTATTATTTCTGTTACATTTGTAGTCTTAAGCAGTAAAAACAGCATAATACATCACAACAATGAACTAAAACTACATACTCACTTTTATTTTATTAGGATGTGGAGGCCTAAAAAAAAGTCGTTTGGCTTTTGGGAGCTCCCAGGAATGTAACCCTAGTTTTCCATAAGTTCTTCAGTTCATCTAACACGATTTTACATAACACGGAATTTTCAGGAACGTAATTACCGTACTAAATGATGGTCTACTGTATTCATATATTTTCATTCAACGCACTGGCCATATCCCACCAAGGTGGGGTGACCCAAAAAGAAAAACAAAAGTTTCTCCTTTTACATTTAGTAATATATACAGGAGAAGGGGTTACCCCTTTGCTCCTGGCATTTTAGTCAATTTTTTGACACACATGGCTTACAGAGGAAGAATTCTGTTACACTTCCCCATGGAGAGAAGTGGAAATGAACAAGAACAAGAACTAGTAAGAAAAATAGAGGAAAACCCAGAAGGGTCTGTATATGTGTGCTTGTACATGTGTGTGTATTATGACCTTAATGTTAGTAGAAGTAGCAAGACCTACCTGAAATCTTACAGGCTTATGAGAGAGAAGAAAGACACCAGCAATCCTACCATCATGTGAAACAGTTACAGGCTTACGTTTTACGCTCACTTGGCAAGATGGTAGTACCTCCTTGGGCGTTTGCTGTCTACCAACCTACTGCTTAGGATGGGTTGTACATATTATTGCGAAATAATAAAACATTACATGTTTTGTGCTGAAAATCATTTTTTTTTTTTTCAGACTGGTCCAACACTTCTTGGCAATCTTCATTGTTTAGCACTGAATCCATGCATTCAAGAACGACTCTATGATCAAATTAAAAGTCACGTGGACCCAGATGCTCCAATAACTGTGCAAATCATCAACAAATTGCATTACCTTAAAGCATTTGTTAAGGAAGTATTTAGGTAAGTTTCATATAGTTTCTCTTATTCAGCTTGTTATTAGTACAGTGGACCCTCCCTTTTCATTTGGCTCTGTTTTCATGAAAAAATATTGGCTCAGTTTTCATTACTTTCCTCCGTTCTCATTGGTGGTACAGTACCTGTCCGAGTGCCGTGCACACACAAAGCCTCCCACACACATTCTGAGGCAGTGTCGCTTTGTTTCTCGGTGAGTGAACATTATCTTGCAAGGCCATAGGAAACATTTTGTAATAATTCATTGCTTTTGCACTTGTTTATTCTGTGTGACTGCTAAATAAGCCACCATGGGCCCAAAGAAAGCTGCTAGTGCCAGTCCATTGATAAAGAAGGTGAGAAACATGATAGAATTCAAGAAAAATCTCGTGCAAAGTACCAAAGGGGAGGAGGAAGAGAGTTGGGAGAATGTGCCTTCTTCAGTGATTCAGTGATTCTACGATATATACAGTACTAAAGCAGCAGGAGTTGATAAAGGCTATAGCGCCAGCCAGCATTTAAGTGTAGCATTAACAGTGTAGCAAGTAAGTTAATCTATTAAGTGATATAAAAAGGACAACATGAAACTGACTCCTCCAATGTTATTGGAGGTATATAGGGCTACTGACAAACATACGCTGCCCTGCCTATCTTCCACCACTCTAAACCAATGCCAGCATCTCCAAGGTACAGTAAGTGTAAATATTTCTTACATAAATAACTCGCACATAGAAGAGAGGAGCTTACGACAAAGTCACACTAATGAAAAGGAGAGAGTGAGGGGTAAATATAGGCAGGAGGTGGTAGTAGTAATAGTAGTAGTGGAGGTAGAAGGTAGTAGTAGTAGTGGGGAAGGTAGTACGAAGGAGGAGGAGGAGCCAGTCAAATACTAAGAAAGAGGAGCACTGCAAAGGAGCTAGGTGCCCTCTGTGGGCACCTAGCTCCCTAAACCAATGACAGCATCTCCTCCAAGGTACAGTAAGTGTAAATATTTCTTATTTATAAAGTGTAAATATTTCTTATTTATAAATTGTAAATCTTTCTTATTTATAAATTACATGCATTGTTTGTGTGAATAGTGTTGGTGGCTTCTGCTGCCACCTCCACTGCCACTAATATGTACGGCTTCTCTCAGTGACCTTTATAAACCCAACAACACCACCACCACCACCACCACTTACTCCTCACATACATAATGACATATTTTATTCATTCTAGAGTATATATCATGTTTTGCGTTATTAATATTGTTTATGTCATATTAGATGAATTGTGATGGATAAATAAGCCATGGAGTTGATAATAGCATCATATGTAAACATTTTGTCCTGTCTCCAAACAATAAACTCGCCTTCCTCTCTTCTCCCCGCTGTTTTGCATATGCCACTAAGACTCTTCAATAAAGGTAAAAGTGATTTAAATATTCATTTATTCATTTCATTAGTAATTTTATTTAGTTCTCATTATTTTGTGTATGTAAAACTATAGTTAATCTTTAAAAAAATGTATTTTTTTTTTAATATGGGTGTCTGAAATGGATTAATTGGATTTACATTAATTCTTTTGGGGAAATATTATTTTGGTTTTTGGCCATTTTGGTTTTAGGCCAACCTTCTGGAACAGATTACTGCTGATAACCGAGGGTTCACTGTACCTCATTATTGTTAAGGTTACTTATATACATATATTCACACACAGTACACACCTGGAGTTTATCTGGAGGGTATTCCAGGGATCAACACCCCCACAGCCTGGTCCATGACTAGGCCTCCTGGTGGATCAGGGCCTCATCAGCCAGGCTGTTACTGCTGGCCGCACAGCTGATGCCGCACACCGACTTTAACCCTTTCAGGGTCGAGAGGCCCTCTCCTAAACTTGTTCTCGGGGTCAAAAATTTTTTGGAAAACAAAAAATTATTGTTTCTTATGAAAAGATAGAGAATCTTTTCCCAATCATAATGACGCCAAAAGTATGAAATTTGATGGAAAACTTACGGAATTATGCTCTCACGAAGTTAGGGGTCTCGGCGATGTTTACGCATCAGTGATTTCACCCATTTTGAGCCCTATTTTCGGCCAATTCTAATGTACTAGTCGACAAAAAACATAGCTATTTCGCTAGAACTCCATTTTTTTCTATCGAATGAGTACAAGAAACTACCCATTTACCTATTTCAACTATCCAATAAAGTGGTCAGAAATTAGCAATTTTGCCAATTTCACACAAATTTCAAAAGATGCCAATTTCCAAATAGGGTCCAGAATAAACAAGACAGACATTCCTGGCACTAAAATAACATTTTCTCTGTTCATTAGTCATGTCCCCAGGCCCCTCTTACATTTCTTTTGCTTTCCACTTTGAATTTTTATTCTCACAAAATATAGAAGATTTACTGTTATGCAGACTACTGCATTAGTGTATAAATGGTATAAGTAATATCAGCTCACTTGTAAAAGAATATTAGACTCACCAGTTGACTTGTATTGGATGCGCGGCAAGATTTGTTTACTTTCGAACTTTGGCAAAAATCGAACATTTCTGCTACTTTGAGCTCAATTTCAAGGGACTTTTCATTATGAAACCAATCAAAATCATCCCAATTTCTGTAATATGTCTTCCATTCTATAAAATGAGACCAGGAAAACTAGAATACAGCCATAAATACCATGCGAAAATACAGTGCAAAGTCGCTGTTTTAAATAAAAAACACGGTCAAAGTTTTTTTTTCTCAGTATGCACTGTGTGCTGCAGGATTTTTTTTATACTGTACACACTGACCACATAGACCCATTCTTTCATATGTAGGTCTACCAGCTTTCTCTTGGTAGATTTGAAGGCGCTAGAATTTAGGCGTACTAGTACGTCAATAACCCTGGTGCGTAAGCCATACTAGTACGCCGGAAACCCTGAAAGGGTTAATAAATATCTGTCCAGCTCCCTCTTGAAGGCAACCAGGAGCCTATTCGTAATTCTCCTTATGCATGGTGAGAAGCTGTTGAACAGTCTTGGGCCCTGGACACTTATGGTGTTTTCTCTTAGTGTACTAATGGTGCCCCTACTTTTCATTGGGGGTACTTTGCACTGCCTGCCCAGTCTTTTACTTTCATAGGGAGTGATTTCTGTGTGCAGATTTGGGACCATTCCTTCTAGGATTTTCCAAGTGTAGATTATGATACATCTCTCTCGCCTGCATTCCAGTGAGTACAAGTCGAGTGCTTCCAAGCATTCCCAGTAGTTAAAGTGTTTGATAGAACTTATATGTGCAGTAAAGGTTCTCTATACACTCTGTACACACATCTTTATAAGTTTGACTGGACATTACCTCAGCAAAGACTGTTCAGAAAACTAATATCCTTGAGTTGATGCCATTACCTGGATCTCTCACAGCAGCACATATCATGGAGATTATTCAAGAAACAGTGAATGAATTCAACATACCAGCTTCTACCATTCATTTGATAGCACGGATGATAGTGCTAATTTTGTCAAAGGAATTGAATAGACAGGATACATATACACTTCAACTGGTCATTCATGACTATTCTGAAGCAGAGAATAATAAAACAACATACCTGATTAAAGGCACAGATTATGCCACCTTGGTCCTGATCCTGTAGCCTGCAGTAGACTAGAGGCTTTTAGTGAACAACATGGACTATCAGAGCAGAAGCCAATTTAACTCTTTCAGGGTCCAGAGGCCAAATTTCAAAGTGCGCACCAGGGTCCAAGAATTTAAAAAAAAAAAAATTTGTTATTTTTTCTTATGAAATGGTAGAGAATCTTTTTCTGAAGGTAATAAAACAAAACAGTACGAAATTTGATGGAAAAGTGGCGAAATTATGCTCTCGCGAATTTTGATGTGTCAGCGATATTTACGAATCAGCGATTTTGCCGACTTTGACTCCCATTTTAGGCCAATTACATTATTCCAGTCGACCAAATTCTTAGCTATTTCACTATTATTACTTCTATCGATTGAGCACAAGAAATCACCAAGTCAACTGTTTCAACTACAAAATAAAGTGATCGGAAATTGGTAATTTGGCCAATTTAACACATAATGAATTTTTATTCAAACCAAAAAATAGAAGATATACTGTTATGCAATACTGTAATAATTGTATAAATATCATCACCATATTTGTGAATGCATATTAGACCCACCAGCTGGCGTGTATTAGACGTGTGAGGTCGTTTGTTTACTCTTAAACATCGGCAAAAATTTAACATTTCTGCTGCTTTGAGCTCAGTTTCAAGCCATTTCCAGTGCTAAAACCAATCAAAATCATCTCCATTTCTGTAATATGTCTTCCATTCTATCAAATGAGACCAAGAAATCACAAATACAATTATAAAAAACATACAAAAAAACACTGCAAAGTCACTGTTTTAATCGAAAATCATGGTCTCGGTTTTTTCTCTCATTATACACTGTGTGCTGAAGGATTTGTTTTATGTGGTGCACACATACCACATAGATGTATTCTCTCATATCTAGGCCCAAATTTACCACTCACTGCTTATCAGAGTGAGCTGAGCTCATGGCGTAGATCTACGGTTTGGATCCTCAATGTAAAGCCGTAGATCTACGGCACGGACCCTGAAAGGGTTAAAATGTACTTGCTTGTGGGAATAGCACTTACTTAATGTTAGACTGCATCTGAAAGAAAAAAAAAAAACTATTGCATCATTTGATGGAAAGAAGTGAAATCCCATTGTTTAGTATTTTTTGTTGAAATATTTCATAAAATAACTGTATGTCATAGTGAAAGAAATTGTCTCCTCTCAGAAATTCTGCCTCAGGTACAATTTTTTTAAACTTTTCATTAACGAAGCTTTGAGGGGCTCGCTCGGTTTTTGTGAAGACCAACATAATTGAAACTAAAAAATTATGGAAAGCAATGTTTTCTTAGCAAAAAGTAGTGCATAATTCTGGCAACATGTTGATGCAATCAGCTTGTTTCTATCATATTTCTAAGTATGTTTTTTTCCAAAAATTTAATTTTTTTGTTTTTGCTGTCATCAAGAGGACATGTTGGTAATTAGTGTTTTTTTGTTTTTACTCTAAAAATTGCGATTATGATTGTTTCATTCTGAATGCTCAACATGGCAACTTCTGTGAGGACTAAAGTGAAGAGTGCAGAGTGTTGTGACTCAGTAGCCTGAGAGCTGTCAACAGGAAAGGGGTTTGCAACACGCTCAGATTTGGCACGCCGTATCCATAGAGTTTTATAGAAAACAAAAATATGAATAACTCAGTAGTAAGTTATTGACATTTGCTTTCAGTTTTTGTGAAGAGTAATAATAGGAGTGTCATGGTTTTTTCACACATTATTGAGGAATAATGGTTCTATTCAATTTCAGGGTGGATTTGCAATATGTTTTACCATTTTGTTTTTATTAAATTTTATTCTCCCAAAAAGCTCCTTAAAAAAAAAAAAACACAAATTTCAACATTTTTTATAATGCAATCTATTGACATTTCTCACAAAAAACTGAAATTAAGATTATCTAGCTCTTTATCTTTCATCTGATGTTCACTAGAACATTGTATATCTTACCAATTTTGTAGGGCAGGGAGGGTTTTCATGAGATATACAATTCTGCAATATCTTGCAATTTTGCAACATGAGTCAATACAAACACACTGTGTAGGTTGCAAAGAGCTGGTTAAATCACAGTATAAAATTTCATTGAAGTTGGACCAAAACAAAACAAAAATTTTAGAACATAAGAAAGGAGGATCACTGCAGCAGGCCTGTTGGCCCATACTAGGCAAGTCCTTTACAGTCCATCCCACTAACAAACATTTGCCCAACCCAGTTTTCAATGCTACCCAAGAAATAAGCTCTGATAACTCTATCCACTGTGGAAATAAATGGTATAAAATACCGACACAATGGAAATATAAACACATATGCAGTATGATGTGATCCTTTATTGACAACGTTTCACCAACACAATGGGCTTTTTCAAGTCACAAACAGATCTACCTGGGGTGGAAGGTACGCGAATATTTATAGTCAGGTTCAGAATGTTGAATCAGATGCAGCATTCTCCACCTGACCTCAACATTCTGAACCCAACTATAAATACTTGCGTACCTTCCACCCCAGGTAGATTTGTTTGTGACTTGAAAAAGCCCATTGTGTGGGAGAAACGTTGTCAATAAAGGATCACATTATACTGCATATGTGTTTATATTTCCAACTCTATCCACTCATTTGCAAGTCCCACTTAAATCCAACCCCTCTCACTCATATATTTATCCAACCTAAATTTGAAACTACCCAGAGTCCTAGCCTCAATAACCCAACTAGGTAGACTGTTCCACTCGTCAACTACCCTATTTCCAAACCAATACTTTCCTATATCCTTTCTAAATCTAAATTTGTCTAATTTAAATCCATTACTGCGGGTTCTCTCTTGGAGAGATATCCTCAAGACCTTATTAATATCCCCTTTATTAATACCCATCTTCCACTTATGCACTTCAATCAGGTCTCCCCTCATTCTTCGTCTAACAAGTGAATGTAATTTAAGAGTCTTCAATCTTTCTTCATAAGGAAGATTTCTAATGCAATGTATTAATTTAGTCATTCTACGCTGAATGTTTTCTAATGAATTTATGTCCATTCTGTAATATGGAGACCTGAACTGAGCTGCATAATCTAGGTGAGACCTTACTAATGATGTATAAAGCTGCAGTATAACCTCTGGACTTCTGTTGCTTACACTTCTTGATATAAATCCCAATAATCTATTTGCCTTATTACGTATGCTTAGGCATTGCTGTCTTGGTTTAAGGTTGCTGCTTACCATAACCCCCAAGTCCTTTTTGCAATCTGTATGGCTAAGTTCTACATTATTTAACTTATAAGTGCTAGGGTTATGGACACTCCCGGGCTTCAGAACTTTGCATTTATCTACATTGAACTGCATCTGCCACTTTTCTGACCAAGAATAGAGTTTGTCTAAATCCTCCTGAAGTTCCCTAACATCTACGTTTGAATCAGTTATCCTACCTATCTTTGTGTCATCGGCGAATTTGCTCATATCACTAGTAATACCCTCATCAAGGTCATTGATATATATTATAAACAACAACGGGCCTAAAACTGATCCCTGTGGTACGCCACTTGTTACAGATCCCCACTCGGATTTAACCCCATTTAAGCATACTCTCTGCCCTCTATTAGTGAGCCATGACTCGATCCATGACAGCACTTTTCCCCCAATGCCACGAGCTGCCACTTTTTTTAACAGTCTCTGGTGCGGTACTCTATCAAAAGCCTTACTAAAATCTAAATAAACATGTTTAGGCCCCTTGAGTGATACAGGATTCTCAGGCTTGAGTAGCACACTATCAGCTCTTGAAGTATCAGTGTTAACTAGGTTCCAGAGTTACACCACTGACTACAACATGATACTCAGCACATTTCTAGACACCCATTACAAAAATAACTTATTCAGTGTCATTGCAGTGGATGAGTCATTTAAAACCAACCTTAAATAATAATAATAATAAGTTTATTTCTTTGTAAAGATTACAATGTGCAATTACAATTTTGATTTGCTAAGTACAAAGATAGCCATTACCATGCACAGGCATTTCAGGCAAACTAATCCTAATACAAAGTAACTAATTAAAACTGGATAAGATAATAGTACATAGTAATTATACTTAAAACTAAACATGGCATAGTGGTTAGCTGTTTTACAATCTTACTTGGACTTAACCCTTTCAGGGTCCGTCCCGTAGATCTACGGCTTTACGTTCAGGGTCCAAACCGTAGATCTACGCCATGAGCTCAGCTCACTCTGATAAACTGTGAGTGGTACATTTGGGCCTAGATATGAGAGAATACATCTATGTGGTATGTGTGCACCACGTAAAACAGATCCTGCAGCACACTGTGTATAATCAGAAAAAAAAAATGAAATCATGATTTTTCGATTAAAACAGCAACTTTGCAGTGTTTTTTCGTATGTTTTTTATAGTTGTATTTGCGATTTCTTGGTCTCATTTGATAGAATGGAAGACATATTACAGAAATAGCGATGATTTTGATTGGTTTTAGCACTGGAAATGGCTTGAAACTGAGCTCAAAGTAGCAGAAATGTTAAATTTTTGCCGATATTCAAGAGTAAACAAACGACCTCACACGTCTAATACACACCAGCTGGTGGGTCTAATATACATTCACAAATATGGTGATGATATTTATACAATTATTACAGTATTGCATAACAGTAAATCTTCTATTTTTTGGTGTGAATAAAAATTCATTATGTGAATAAAAAATCAAAATGGAATTTATTTGTAAAGCCTCAAAACATAACTAATGAACAGAGGAAATGTTAGTTTAGTGCCAGGAATGCCTACATTGTTCATTCTGGACCCTATTTTGAAATTGGAATATTTTGAACTTTGTGTTAAATTGGCCAAATTAACAATTTCCGATCACTTTATTTTGTAGTTGAAACAGTTGACTTGGCGATTTCTTGTGCTCAATCGATAGAATAGAAGTAATACTAGTGAAATAGCTAAGAATTTGGTTGATAGGAATAATGTAATTGGCCTAAAATGGGAGTCAAAGTCGGCAAAATCGCCGATTCGTAAATATCGCTGACACATCAAAATTCGCGAGAGCATAATTTCGTCAGTTTTCCACCAAATTTCGTACTTTTTGTTTTATTACCTTCACAAAAAGATTCTCTACGATTTCATAAGAAAAAATAACAAATTTTTTTTTTGAAAATTCTTGGACACTGGTGCGTGACTCCAGATTTGGGCCTTGGACCCTGAAAGGGTTAATAAATCTTATGTATACTTAGTACAAAATCTAATTTACAAGGAATGGTGCAGGTGGTAATATTTTATGGAATGGCAGAATTAAAAGCCAGGTGGTCACATGATAAAACTAGTCAGTAGATGTTTGGTTGATTTGGTTAATATTGTGAGATAAGATGATATTTCAGCAGAGTGGTAAATTTATAAGCTGTCTGGGGATCCTTGACCTGTTCCGGTAGTGAGTTCCAGATCTTCAGGCCTTTTATGTGCATAACATTCTTGCATAGTGAGAGACTTACTCGAGGGATGTTGAAAAGTGCCTTATGCCTTGTATTGTGACTGTACATTCTGTTGTAACTATCGAGGAGTAGTTTTAGGGGAGGGTTTACAGTGAAGTCTGTATGTGTAGTAGGCACAATAATAAGAGTGTATGTCTTATATATTTAGCAAGTTGAGTCTTTTGAAAAGTGGTGGGGTGTGCTATCTAGCACAGGAGCTGGTTATCACCCGCACAGCAGCTCTTTGTTGGATTATTAAGGGTCTAAGGTGGTTGGCAGTGGTTGAGCCCCTGGCACAAATACCATAGGTGAGGTAAGGATAGATTAGAGAGTGGTACAGGGTAAGGAGAGTCATCTGTGGTACATAGTAGTGTATCTTGGAAAGGGTTACTACTGATTTGGAAATTTTCTTGGCTATGTGATGGGTATGGGACTGAAATTTAAGATTACAGTCAAGAAGAAGACCTAGAAATTTGCCCTCCATGTGTCTTGATATAGGGGAACCATTTAACAGTATGTTGAGTTGAATATTTGAGGCTCTGTTGCCAAACAGCATGAAGTATATTTTGTCTGAATATTTGAGGCTCTGTTGCCAAACAGCATGAAGTATGTTTTGTCTGTGTTCAGAGTGAGTTTGTTGGTCATCATCCAAGTATATATCTTTAGCAGTTCATTGTTTACAATGTTGCCAAGCACAGCTGGGTCTGAATGGGAGTAAACATATGTAGTGTCATCTGCGAATAGAACTGGTGTAAGAAGGTGGGATGCATTGGGGAGATCATTGATGTAGATGAGAAAGAGGAGTGGGCCTAGGACATTACCTTGGGTACTCCTACAGCTACAGGTTGGATAGCGGAGTTGACTCCATTTGCATGTACATACTGGTGTCTGTCGTTAAGATGGGATTTTAGGTAGTCAAGAGAATGTCCTCTTATGCCGTAATGATTCGGTTTGAGGTGCAAGAGATTGTGATCAACTGTGTCAAACGCTTTTCTTAGGTCGATAAAGAGCCCCAGGGGATATTCATTTTCATTGATGGCTGTGTATATTAGGTCAAGCATTTGTATAATAGCATCATTTGTGCTTGTTACAAAAAATGCGATTCTAAAAGCTTAGAGATCTCCAGTGAATACTAGAAAGGACTGCCCTTCTAGCATCCAGCCTGTTACTGGGTTTTCGTAACAATTAGTCAGTATCCTTGTCCAATTATCCATTAGAATTCTGTATGATTCAATAGTGCTTCAGGATTGCAACTGGTAGGCTACTAACTAGAGAAATTAAAATTTAATAAATTTATTAAGTCTAGAGGTATATTATCAAATTAAATTAAATTAAATTAATCACAGTAATCAAAATAATATCACTTCTCTCGTTTACAGTATTATTGTGCTGAAAGCACATACCACATTTATAATTCTTAAGTACCGTCTGGTACATAAACATTTAATAAGATATTACAAATATGTACAAGTAAGTGTGTATGTGTGTAAATGCTCTAAGTAGTTCACTATGTCTCACGACTCGACTAGACTTAAACAAGTGACTGACAAAGTCATCATATAAACTAACTTCTCGACCAACTGGCAATCAGAACAGTCTGCTTGAACAATAAAAAGAATGCTAAGCCCAATAGTAATATAACAAGCGACTGCGACACAGAATCAGGAACAAGGAGATAATATAACGACACTAAGTAGGGACCATCATCAGATCCTCCACAAAAGTCACAAAACTCCCATATTACTGAATCTAAGTTCACCCTAAGAAAATCCCTGACTGTTATAATACACAGATACCAGTACAAGTTAGATCAGAAGCTACAGCTCAGGACCTGAGTTGTTCAGAGTGTCTTTGAGACACACAACCTCAGTACAACGTCGAAAATCACTAAGTCTATACAGTGTTCTGTGAACAGTCTCCAGAACTAACAATAATGAGACAAGAGACGATCTTCCAACAAGGGCCTATAAGGGAGATTTAGGCTCTTTGTCTGGAATACGTCCAACCACCCAGCGAGTCTAGACCAGACTGAATACTTCAGGCGAGGTGAGGACCCCCCCCCCTCGATCACGTGATAGCTCCGTGGACAGTACTGCCCAGCAACAGAAGCCGGCAGAATAACGAGCAAAGAGCGATAATTACAGTAGTTAGACAATCAAGACTTGAACTGAGCACATAATATGTTACATCCTACCTAACCAAAGGAAGCTAAGTCAAATAACAATATAAAGCAGTACATTTACAATCTAGCTATTATCGCAAATATAAGCAATATAAAATTATATGAAAAGGTAATAATTATATATATATACTTATTAATCATTGCAACCCATTCAGGGGTTGCAACACCCCCCCCCCAACACGACAAACGGTCGCACTAGGATTTACATTAATGTCTTTCACATTACTGATTACTCAGGTTACATTACTAACAATATAATATAAACATTAATCAGAGTCACCCTTGTGCCAAGCACCTCTATAATTTCACAGCATCTGTCACTAGGATATGCCCCTAGTACTAGGGCAGTACACAGTATTGTATCTCTGCATACTCGTGGTTATGTACATCAGTGTAGAGACAGGATAGCGTAGACAAGCATAATAGTCTTGTGCTATAGACAGGAGACAGCATTCCACTCTTAAGTAGTGGTTGTGGAATGCTATGCAGTAAGGACATCTGAGTATGAAACAGCTTAAGGTGTGTAGTGAGGGGGGGGGGTCTGCGGCAGGACAGTGTTCCGCCAAGCAGTAACATCGCCCACACGACACTACCCACTCATCACTCAGCTTATGTCTCCTCCTCATACACATCACTACTGTGAATATATAAATATAATAATTAGACATGAGTATACATAGTTAATATGGGCTGGAGGGATTAAGTTACTGTACTGAATTTGACATAGCAAGTAACAAAAGGTATTTGGGCATAAAATTACGTTAACCCTTTGACTGTTTCAGGGCCCTGTCTGAAACTGTCATTCTATGTCGCCAAATATTCGAAAAAAAAAAAAATTATTTTTTCTTATGAAAATGTTAGGAATATTTTTACTAGTGTTTTAAGCCTAAAAAAAAATTTTTGCCATCAGTACTTACCGAGATATAGAGCCGCAAAGTTTGCAGAAATCGACGTGCGTATGGCAACAGCGGCGACTGCCGCCCGCCCGGTATTCTTTTATTTACTCTAATTCAAAGGTTTCTTGCATTTTTCAATATTTTTTCTTTTCCAGGTAACTTATGTGGCCTGTGAGACCAATGTAAGGTGCATTGTTCAAATATACACTCATTATTTACAACACAATAACAGAACAAACTTTATCACTATTAGTTTGTGTATACACTTTGTTTACACAAACAAACAATACAAAACAATGTTTATTACTATTGTTCCATAATATATATACATATGTACAGTCACTAACCACGTTCCTAGAACTGCTGCAGCTTGTGGAACTCTTTGAAACATGGGTATATGCAGAGGGGCACTTCACACTCCTCACACATAAAACGAGTGTCTCTGCGTGTTTGTGGGCGTTTTGTGGTATGCATACATACATAACACCTCTTCTGAGCATTTTTCTTGGCAGTAGTAGGAGGCAGTTGTATGGGGTAGTGATCACCAGGCCTCAAACGAGATGACGTCTGTGGGCGCTGGTCTATTGCAGGAGTTGCTCCTTTGTACTTTGCAATTATTTGTCTGATTACTGACAGGCAAAATTCACCATATTTTGGTGTTTTGTTGGTCTTCAACTTGTATATGTTATAAGCATTTAGCATAGAGATATCAACAAGATGGAAAAAAAGTTTGATATACCACTTATAACTCTTGCGTACACAGTCTGCAAACCCAATCTGCATGTCACATTTGTCCACTAAGCGCATATTGAGGTTGTAGTCCATGACAGCTGCAGGCTTTAGAATGGGTTCATTGGTCTCTCTGTTGTCCCTGCCACTGGGTACCATTTCGTTTGTGTGAACTGATGTCAACAATGTGACATCACGTTTGTCATGCCACCGAAATGCCATGATGTCATTGGCAGCAAAGGCTTGCACCTCACCTCTGCGAGTGCCAGCGTCGAACCTTGGCATATGTTTGCGATTACCACGCACTGTGCCACACACGTCTGTCAAGTTCACTCGCAAGAAATCACTGAGTAAGGGGCTTGTGTACCAGTTATCAGTAAATAACATATGCCCCTTACCAAGATATGGTTCCATCATTGTTCGAACCACATCACCAGAGATACCCAATAACTTCATGGTATCTCTCAAAGTATTACTGCCAGTGTACACAATAATATCTAAAACAAGACCACTTCTGCAATCACACAGTACAAATAGCTTTATACCAAAGCGTTTCCTCTTGCTTGGTATATATTGCTTGAATGAGAGTCTTCCTTTGAATAAAATCAAGGACTCATCAATAACAAGCTTCCTGAAGGGATAAAAATACATGCAGCACTTTTGTTTCAGGTACATAAACACATTTCTTATCTTATATAACCTGTCGCTTCTGTCAGGCCTGGTTTTGTCTGAAAAGTGTAACATACGCAACAGTATCAGGAAACGATTGACACCTATAATGTCACTAAAACCTGGAGTTGAAATCAGGCGATCTGTTGTCCAGTATGTGGTGACAGTGTGCTTATACACATGTGGCATAAGCATTATTGTGGCAAAAAACAGGTACATCTCTGCCACAGTTGTCTCCTTCCACTTGTGTAGCCGTGATTTTGGTGAGAGAATTGTATTTGCCATGGTGTATTCACAGTATGTGTTGGTTTCCCTGACAATGATGTCCATCAGGGGTTCATCGAAGAATAACTCAAAGCAGTCCAGTTCACTGGCATTGTTCCCAAGTGGACAAGATGGCTTTATTCCACTTTGTGTTTCATCAAAGTCATGGGGACTGGGAACAAACTCGTCACCGTCCTGCCAATCCCAGATGCGGTCTGCTGGTGGGGTCTGGATATTGTACCGTGGTTGTGGCTGTGGTTGTGGCTGTGCAGGTTGTGGTGGTGCAGGTTGTGGCAGTGTGGGGTAGGGTGAGGCTGGTTGTTCTGCTGAGTCAGCCGCGTGGCTAGTAGCGTGGCCCGGTGATGGTGCCACATGGGCCGTGCCACCCTCACTATCACCACCACTGCCTCCTCCCTCACTGTCACCATTCATACCCATCGTTACAATATCATCATCTTCACTATCAGGTCGTGGTGTTGGGCCACGGGATGTGCTCCCAGAGTTTCTCCTTCCCCTTGGAACAACATATGAAACACTACCAGACCGCATGCTACGTCGTACATACTGGCGCTTCACTGGGGAATATTCACTCTCACTGTCACTAGAACTGCTTTCAATGACCTTGAAATCACTATTACTATCACTATCACTATCACTGCTATCATCAGGGTGTTGTACACGACCAAATAGTTTCCTCTTTCGTCCTGGTACAGGCGAAGGTGAATGTGAACAAGCCGGCACAGCACCAGAGGTCGAAGGTTGTGGGTCATCTGGGTTTTCGTCACTATTTACGTTATCCTGGGCACTTTTTTCGGTAACACTCACTTGAAAACCCTTGAATTCACTGTCACTGACATTTTCATCGCTGTTAGAGCTATCACTTGGGAACAAAAGACCTCCAATCCGCCGAGGAGTGAGGAACTTCTTACCGAGAGGCATGGTGAAAATGGACTGACAACATGGCGTTCCCACAATGCACCGCTAGGTCCGAGATTTTTTTCACAGGGTGCACACCGACCACTGAGACCCATTCTCTCCCGTGTAGGCCTACCAGGCCTTTGGCGCGCGATTTGAAGCCGCTAGAATTTGTGCGTATAAATACGTCAGAAACATTGGCTCGTAAGACGTATTTATACGTCGGAAACAGTCAAAGGGTTAATTTAATGTAACTGATAATTATTAAGGACGTGACAGAGCGTCAGCAATTACATTATAATGACCACTTATGTGTTTTATACTAATAGAATAAGGTTGGATTCTGAGGGCCCACCTCATGATCCTAGCATTTTTACTTTTCATAGTGTTAATATAAGTGAGTGGATTGTGGTCTGAAAAAACGTTAATTTTAAATGGGGAAGTGCCCAAATACACGTCAAAATGTTCCAAGGACACCACAAGAGCTAGAGCCTCTTTCTCAATAGTGGCATAATTTTTCTGGTGTCGTTTAAGTTTAGATGAATAGTAACATATAGGATAGAGAATGTCAGTGGATGTTGACTGTTGGAGTAGCACAACACCCACTGCATAATCACTCGCCTCTATATGTAAAAAAAGGAAGATAGAAATTAGGACTCAACACTGGAGCAGAGGAAAGCAGATGCTTCAACCTTTTGAACGAGTCTGAACAATCACTAGTCCAGATGAACTGAGCTTTGCTACTAATGAACACAGTGAAAGGTGTAGGTGGAGGTGTGTGTGCTGGCTTGCCTGTCACTTGACACACGTGGCAACGTCGCACATGATCAGCTACTGTTTCCTTCATTTTAGGCCAAGTAAAATGTTTTGCCAGTTTACCGAGTGTCTTCTCGACACCCAAATGTCCTCCAATGGGACTATTGTGAGCAAAATCAATGACTTGTTCACGAAATGTAACTGGTAACACTACGAGATGCTTGACTATGGTGGAAACACTATCAGCTGACAACTTACATGTATTTTTCTCCATCAGTACACCGTTACTATAATAGTAACAATTATCGAGATCCTTTGCTTCACTCTCAGTAACTGCTATATCTCTCAGTCTTTCCAGTGACTGATCAACAAACTGATCCTTGATTAAATCATCATGAGTTAGAAATTTAATGTCAGTAGTGTTCTGACTAGGTTGATGACCAGTGGGGAGTTGGTGTTAATGACCCTGGGCACAGAGCATCACTAAACAACATATTCAAGCCCAAATCATTGTCATCCACTAACACAACAGGAGACAAGGATGGTTGTTGAATCTTTGACATAGCTCTAGTAATTGAGCTGAGAGGAAATAAAATAGGTTTCTCTCTACAAGCTTCAATGGCATAATTATCATCAGTGTTATTATCAATCACAAGTGGTTCCTTACATATACCAGCATGAAGGATATCATTCCCTATCAACAAGTCCACTGACCTGATGGGAAATACACCACTGGATATACCAACTGAAATATAACCAGTATAATAGCTTGTTTCAATGTAAACTTTGTGCAAAGGTACTTTTATAACAGCCCCACCATAGGCTTCTAACAACACATCTATCTTGCAATAGGTATCATCAGTTATGGGCAGTACATCTTCTCTTAATAACGTGAGATAACTGCCAGTGTCTCTGAAAGTAATTATCTCAGTCAGATGTGATTCGTCAAATCCTACTTTACCTCTCAAAAAGTAAGGACTCATCGCTGAACGAATCTTTTCGTCAGATACACTTTCTGACGCTAGTCATCTGTTCTGAGTAACATTATCTAAAACAGTAGGATCAGAGGTATTACTAGGATTTTGGTGCCTTTGTTGCTCTGAAGAGGATACGACTTGTGTGGGGGCGCCAGCCACATGACTGTCTCTCACATCTCTTTCTAACTTATAGCAATACTCTCTAGCATGTCCTTTTCTGTTACAATATGTACATTTAACTTTCTTCTTCTCGATATCAGATTTCTGTCTAGCCACAGAGACAGATTCAGGATTGTGAGTTTTCCTGGTAAAGGTACGAGAAGTTACAGTAGCAGGTACATCAGGCCGGCAATGAGCAACTGATTTAGGTTGCCAACTTCTAGGACAATTTTTAGTTACCTTGTTTCTCTGTGTTTTAGTACGTACAAGTTTGTGAGAAATCTCGTAATTGTCTGCTAATGCTGCAGTTTCCAGAATATCCGAGGTAGTATGATCGATCAGATATTCTTGTAAGTTCGCAGACATACAGTTGTTAAACTCTTCATGTAGTAACAACTGAACTAGACTGTCTTAGTTGTTACATTTGGCAGACCTACACCACCTCTCAAATGCAACTTTTTTCTCACGAGCAAACTCTACACAAGTTTGATCTTGTCGTCGTTGTAACGTACAAAATGCAAGTTGATAACTTACAGGTAACAAGTTATAAGTCTCTAGAATAGTTCGTTTGACAGCGTCATAACTAATGTACTTGGCAAATGGTAAAGCAGCAGTACAAGTTTGAGCTCTTCCTGTCAAAACTGTGTGCAACAAGGTAGCCCAGTGCTGACGTGGCCAGTTCATAGCACGTGCCTGGTTCTCAAACACATCAAAATAGGTGTCTGAGTCACTCTCAAAAAACTTAGGAACCATAGAGGCAGCTTTCTGCACATTAAATGTGTCTTGTGATCTATCAATCTGTTGTCTTCCAAGACGAATATTTTCTCTCTGGAAATCTTCTTCGTTCAATTTCCTCTGTGCCTCTATTTGTGCAGTCTGCAACATAATGAGGCGTTCAAACCTCTCAAACTGTTCCTGAGAGATAGGACCAGTGGGTAATGGAGGAGTAAGGAATCTAACATGGTCTGGACGGTCCTTAGGTCGGACACCTCGTTCAACCGTCCCTAGAGAATCTAGATCTGGTCTCTGATAAGTAGATACAGGTGTAGCATACACAGTACTTGCATGAGGCTTAGTCATACTACCAGCTATACTCTGTACTAATGTGTCAGTGAGGGAAGGAGTGAGCGAGAACCGAGCTATACTAGGCTCAGACACTAGGCTCACTTCTGCCTTAGTTGCTCTTTCATCAAATAGAGTCATACTTCCTAATTGTGACACTAGGCTTTCTGAATCTGAATCATAATCAGACATTTCTGTATGAGCAGGAAACGATATATCTTTAATTAACGCTCTGACAGTTTCTGCGGTGTAATTCCTGTTATACGTCACACCGAGATATTTGGCTACTCGCCAACACGTCTGAAGTTTTAATGTACTTAACTCAGACAAAGTCAGAGTATCAATTAACTGTTTTACTTTGGCATACATCACGAAAATAAGTGTACTACAAGAGAGTGATTATGGGAAACTATAATCTTGATAGGAATTTTAGTGTTGGTGGTCTTAGAACTAGAGCTCATCAATAGTATTTCCATCTCCTTGGATCAAGAGACTCAGTCAAGTACATACATCCACCTGGTATGTTGTACAAGACTAAACTCAAAGTCTTCATATTAGGAAAGTACTCAAAGTGTTTGATCATAGAGTTACTAGTATGTCAAACTGGAAAATTTCTCCAACACCTTGGATCAAGAGCCTCCCGGACAGACCCCCATTTGTTACAAAAAACGCGATTCTAAAAGCTTAGAGATCTCCAGTGAATACTAGAAAGGACTGCCCTTCTAGCATCCAGCCTGTTACTGGGTTTTCGTAACAGTTAGTCAGTATCCTTGTCCAATTATCCATTAGAATTCAGTATGATTCAATAGTGCTTCAGGATTACAACTGGTAGGCTACTAACTAGAGAAATTAAAATTTAATAAATTTATTAAGTCTAGAGGTATATTATCAAATTAAATTAAATTAAATTAATCACAGTAATCAAAATAATATCACTTCTCTCGTTTACAGTATTATTGTGCTGAAACCACATACCACATTTATAATTCTTAAGTACCATCTGGTACATTAACATTTAATAATATATTACAAATATGTACAAGTAACTGTGTATGTGTGTAAGTGCTCTAAGTAGTTCACTATGTCTCACGACTCGACTAGACTTAAACAAGTGACTGACAAAGTCATCAAATAAACTAACTTCTCGACCAACTGGCAATCAGAACAGTCTGCTTGAACAATAAAAAGAATGCTAAGCCCAATAGCAATATAACAAGCGACTGCGACACAGAATCAGGAACAAGGAGATAATATAACGACACTAAGTAGGGACCATCAGCAGATCCTCCACAAAAGTCACAAAACTCCCATATTACTGAATCTAAGTTCAGCATAAGAAAATCCCCGACTGTGATAATACACAGATACCAGTACAAGTTAGATCAGAAGCTACAGCTCAGGACCTGAGTTGTTCAGAGTGTCTTTGAGACACACAACCTCAGTACAATGTCGAAAATCACTAAGTCTATACAGTGTTCTGTGAACAGTCTCCAGAACTAACAATAATGAGACAAGAGACTATCTTCCAACAAGGGCCTATAAGGGAGATTTAGGTTCTTTGTCTGGAATACGTCCAACCACCCAGCGAGTCTAGACCAGACTGAATACTTCAGGCGAGGTGAGGACACCCCCCCCTCGATCACGTGATAGCTCCATGGACAGTACTGCCCAGCAACAGAAGCCGGCAGAATAACGAGCAAAGAGCGATAATTACAGTAGTTAGACAATCAAGACTTGAACTGAGCACATAATATGTTACATCCTACTAACCAAAGGAAGCTAAGTCAAATAACAATATAAAGCAATACATTTACGATTTAGCTATTATCGCAAATATAAGCAATATAAAATTATATGAAAAGGTAATAATTATATATATATATATACATATTAATCATTGCAACCCATTCAGGGGTTGCAACAGTGCTTTTATTTGGTCTAAATCCAAACTGGCATGGGTTAAGTATGTTGTTGACTGTAAGGGAGGAGTAAAGTCGCTTGTGTATTATTTTTTCAAATATCTTGGAGAGTAAGGGCAAGTTTGATATGGGTCTGTAATTGTTCAAATCAGTTGGATCTCCACCTTTGGTGGATTGGGGCGACCCTTGCTGTCTTGAGCATAGATGGGAAGATTGAGGATGCTATAGATTTGTTAAACATTGTTGCAATAATGGGCGGCAGTTCTGGTGCAGCTTTTTTATATATGAATGGCGGCAGGTTATCTAGAACACCTGATTTGTTTTTTAATGATTTAATGATGAGTGAGACTTCAGTGGGATTAGTTGGGCCTAGAAATAGAGTATTTGGACAGTTGCCAATGAGGTACTCGCTCGGATGGGTATTTGAGCTAGGAATTTGACTTGCTAGCTTTGATCCTACAGTAGAGAAGAAGACATTAAATTTGTCGGCCGTGTCTGTAAGTTGCATGTGAGGTTCATCTGGTTTAGTTAAGTCTATCTCTCTATTTCCAGTCGGTTCCCTTGAGCCCAAAATTTTGGAGAGGGTTTGCCAGATACTTTTCATGTCACCTTTCATTTCACTAAATCTATTTTCATAATACAAATATGTATTATGAAAATATGTTTTACATATTAATTTTGTGAGTATTGATGTGTATCTTTTAGTAAATTCTTTAGTAATTAAGCCTAGTCTGAACTGTTTTTCAATTTGGTGTTTTTTATTAATAGATTTGAGGATACTTCTAGTTAGCCATGGTCTGTTTAGCCTTTTTTCTGTGATCTGTTTCATTTTGATTGGGCAATGTTTGTTGTAGAGGTTTAGGGTTTTATGTAAAAAAAATTTGATATCTTTATCGATATTATTACTGTCATCTAGCTCTCCCTGCCAAACAATGGCACCTAGAGCTAGTTTTAGGTTGTTTATCGATGTCTCATCATGCAGGCGAAATGAGATCTTTCTTGTTTCTTGAGGCAGCTTAGATAAGTTGGTTATGAGAAAGGTAGGGTAGTGGTCTGTGGTGTTATCTGTGATTATACCTGCTTGTAGTGGGGATATTATGTTGGCCCAGATATGATCGAGTAACGAGGCACTAGTGTCAGAGATTCTTCTTGGCTTTGTTATAGAGGGTAACAATAAGCTGTTGTTCATAGCATTTGTGAAATCAGCTACTGGAGGGTCGGTTGCTTGGATAAGGTTGATGTTGAAATCTCCTGCTAGTATCAGATGGTGTTTATTCAACTCTGACTCAGTTATCATGTTTCTAAGGTTATTGCTAAAAGTGTAAGTGTTTGAGTGTGGAAGTTTATTCTCTATAAAGATTACAATGTTGAATTTACAGAATTTGGTTGTTGTGTGGTTTACATGTAGTTAAATAATGATTACAGAGTGTACCACTAGAACGCCTAGCATGGCTAGGCATTTCGGGCAGACTTAGTTTAATTCTTTATTTTAAAATATTACAAATTATGAGGTAAGTTGGTATTATGGCTAAGTGACTAAATACTAGTTTGTGAGTTTAGCAATGTGAATGCTTTTGTTTTGGCACAGTACATAGTTTCAGTATTGGAGTATCATAGGATTCATTATTTTAAGATTGAGATTAATATTTCTGTTTATGGTCAAATGGGTGAGTGAGTGTAAGTGTGAACCACCAGGTGGTATTCGTGTAGTTAGTTGATGGGGTTTATCAGGGAGATAAGATGTTTTCTAATGGTAGTTTTGAAGGTGATGAATGTGTCTGCAGTTCTAGAGTTCTCAGGTAGGGTGTTCCAGATTTTAGGGCCTTTGACATACATTGAATTTTTGTAAAGGTTTAGTCGGACATGGGGAATGTCGTAGAGATGTTTGTGTCTGGTGTTATGCCTGTGGGTTCTGTCACAACTATCAAGAAAGCGTTTTAGGTCAAGGTTGATATTGGAGTTTAAGGTCCTGTAGATGTAGATTGCACAGTAGTAAGTGTGGATGTACTGAACAGGGAGTAAGTTTAGATCTATGAAGAGTGGGGGGGGGTGTTGCCAGGGATGGGATTTAGTGATTATTCTTACTGCAGCTTTTTGTTGGGTTATTATTGGCTTTAGGTGTGTTGCTGCAGTTGATCCCCAAGCACAAATAGCATAGGTGAGGTATGGATAAATAAGTGAGTGGTATAGTGTGAGAAGGGCATTTTGCGGCACGTAGTATCGTATCTTGGAGAGGATCCCAACTGTTTTGGATACTTTTTTGGTTATGTGTTGGATATGGGTGCTGAAATTCAGGTTGTTGTCAAGGTATAGGCCTAGGAATTTGCCCTCATTATGTCTGGTAATTAGAGTGTTGTCGATCTTAATGTTAATTTGTGCATCTCCTGCTCTGCTACCAAACATAATATAGTAGGTTTTGTCAGTGTTAAGCGTAAGTTTATTGGCTGTCATCCAAGTCGATATTTTGATCAGCTCCTCGTTAACAATGGTGTTGAGGGTGGCAAGATTAGGGTGAGAGATGACATAAGTCGTGTCGTCAGCAAAGAGAATGGGTTTCAGGTGTTGGGATACGTTTGGAAGATCATTGATGTATATGAGGAAGAGCAGGGGACCAAGGACACTTCCCTGCGGAACTCCAGTATCAAGTGGCCGTGTTGTTGATGCTGTGTCTTTAATGGTAACATACTGATACCTATTAGTAAGGTAAGATTTGAAATAAGCAAGCGCATGGCCTCTTATACCGTAATGGTCAAGTTTGTGGAGTAGGATGTCGTGGTCTACTGTGTCAAAAGCTTTTCTTAGGTCAATAAAAATTCCTAGTGGATATTCCTTATTTTCCAATGCTGTGTAAAGCAGATCTAGCATTTTTATGATTGCATCATTAGTGCTTTTATTTTTCCTAAATCCAAATTGGCAGGGGTTGAGTATGTTTTGTGCTGTTATAAATGAATATAGTCTCCTGTGCACGAGTTTCTCAAAGATTTTGGATAGCAATGGTAAGTTTGATATTGGCCTATAGTTGTTTAAGTCTGTAGGGTCACCACCTTTATGTATTGGTGTAACCCTTGCCATCTTGAGTAGTTTCGGGAAGGTGCTAGTTTCTAGTGACTTGTTAAAAAGTAATGAAATAGCATGCGAAAGGATATGGGCCGCTCGCTTGTACAGTAATGGTGGGACATTAGACAGATTCCCTGAGTTGTTTTTAAGTGACTTTATAATCTCGGTGACTTCCGAGGGCTCAGTTGGTGCAAGATAGAAGGAATTTGGGAAATTCCCATCTAGGTAGTCCCTGGCATGGGCATTAGTATGTGGGATTTTATTGGCGAGATTAGATCCTATGGTTGAGAAGAAGTCGTTTATCTTGTTAGCTGTGTCAGTGGGATGTAGTGGTGTTTCATTAGGTTTAGTTAGGACAATATTCTTGGTTTTTTTCAGTTTGTGGGTCCCTAGAATCTGAGAGAGTGTTTTCCAGGTCTTTTTTATATCTCCTCTAGTGTCTGTGAATCTACTGGAGTAGTATAGTTGTTTGGCTTTCTTTATTACTTTGGTGAGAACTGATGAATAGTGTTTAAGAATATCTTTGTGTATTAAGCCCTGTCTATATTGCTTTTCATATTGGTGTTTCTTGTCAATGGATTTCAGAATGGTGCTGGTTAGCCATGGGCAACCAAGCCGTTTGTTTGTGATCTGTTTCGTTTTTATAGGACAATGTTTGTTGTATAGTCTAAGTAATTTGTTAAGAAAAATGTCTGTCCAGTCATCAATACCATTGGCCTTGGAGAATTCTGTAGGCCAGTCAACAATCTCTAGGTCAGTTGTGAACTTCCTTATTGAGGCCTCGTCATGGAGTCTAAATGAGACTTTGTTGTATTCAAGTGGTGGTTTATTAATGTTTGTCAGGAGGAAGGTAGGGTAGTGGTCTGTAGTGCTATCTGTGATTATCCCTGATTTAAGGGGGGCTAGTATATTGGTCCATATGTGGTCTATTATGGTTGCACTTGTCTCAGTGAGCCTGGTTGGTTTAGTTATTGTTGGTATGAGAAGTGTGTTGTTCATATTGTTGATGAAATCAGTTACAGGCTGATCATCTAGTAAGCCAAGGTTGATGTTGAAGTCTCCAGCTAAGAGAAGGTGGTGCTTATTCATTTGTCTGTTTGTTATTAGTGACTTTAATTTCTCACTGAAATTTGGGATGTTTGTGTGAGGTATCCGGTAAATGGCACCGATTGTTATAGGTGTCTTAAGGTTTTTTACAGTAAAATTAGCAAAAATGTATTCCCCATATTCATCACTAAAGCAAGTGGTGCTAATACAAGATAATTGGTTAGAGTAATAGATTGCAATACCACCCCCAACTTGGTTTGGTCTGCAGTTGTGAATTGCTGTGTATCCTGGTAGAGGGTAGATATCTATTGTGTCCTGCTTAAGCCAGGTCTCAGTAAGAATAATGCAGGAGAAGGGTGTCTTTAGTGATTCAAGGAGTGCCAGGAGGTCATCATAGTGTTTGCTTAAGGACCTGATGTTGTAGTTAAGTACTGATAGGCTTTTAGCATTGTTTAGGATAGTGCTGGCTTGTGATGCTGTGTAATAAAGGCAGTTACTTTCCAATAGGTTTTGATTGGGTGTCAGATTATGGAGGTTTAGATCAGGGTCAACGTGATCAATCATCTTCTAGGTTTAAATTATGGTTATTTATATCCTGAGTTATGTGTTGAGTTCTAGTACTGATATCTGTAGTGGTGGGAAGCTTGGATAAGTATATAGCTAGAGTATTTTGGTCATATAGAGTATAGTCACTACTACACATAATGAAGTTGATGTTGTCTATGTGTTGTGCTGGAATGAACTAAAGTACAACTAGGTATAAACTAGTAATATAAAAATACAAATTTAAAATAGAACAAGACTCTCACTTGTAATTGCACTAAGGTCTAATATAATGACTTTTGTGGAGTCTATGTTTTGAGCTAGAATGAGCTATAGTACAACTAGATTTAATCTAATAATATAAAAATACAAATTAAAAATAGCACCAGTCTCTCACTAGTAATTGCAATATGGTCTAATATAATGAATTTGGTATTGACTATAGTACAACTGAGTTTAATCTAATAATATAAAAAAGGCACAAGACTCTCAATTGTAATTGCACTAAGGTGTTATATAAGTTGTTTACAAGAATTAGAGTATAACTAGATTTAAATTGACAAGATAAAATATACAAGTTAAGGTAGCAAAAGAATAAAAAAAGTAGAAAAAAAAAAAAAAAAGATATATGAGGTAGTTGGTACTAGTTAGCAAAAGATAGTTAAGGGCCTTGAACAATAATATAATTGAAATATACACTAATTGCACACACAATATAGTCACTAAGATATGAAAACAATCTTAGAGTAGGAATTATAATATAAACTTATAAAAATACAAATTGAAATGGTACTTGCAATTGCACTAGAGTCTGGTATAGGTTGTTGACAAGATCAAGAGTATAACTAGATTTAAATTGACAAAATAAAATTCACAATTAAAGTACCAAAAGAATAATAGTAAAAAATAACAATGGTAATGTCTTGGTTATAATATGATTGTAAGATGGTAGACAGGTACACAGGTACAAAGGATAATATAAAGGTTGGAGTTGAATATACAAACTTGAAAATTTGGCAACAAAATGTTATGGGAAGTATAAAATAATGTTTAATGTACAAAAGTAAAATTGACTGGTAATAAATATGGTGTTTAATAAAATTTTAGTAAGTAATAATGATTATAAAAAAAGTGAAAAAGTAATGTTTATTTCATTCAATATTGCACTGGTAGTTATACTAAAGGTTATATGGCAGTACAAGGTAATTAAGAGTACTCTAAGATAGTAAATGTTGGAGTTGAATATACAAACTTGAAAATTTGGCAACAAAATGTTATGGGAAGTATAAAATAATGTTTAATGTACAAAAGTAAAATTGACTGGTAATAAATATGGTGTTTAATAAAATTTTAGTAAGTAATAATGATTATAAAAAAAGTGAAAAAGTAATGTTTATTTCATTCAATATTGCACTGGTAGTTATACTAAAGGTTATATGGCAGTACAAGGTAATTAAGAGTACTCTAAGATAGTAAATGTGGTATTAAAACAGGTAAAGGTAATGAGACAAGTAATGGTAATTAACCCTTTGACTGTCGAAGGGCCCAATCCTGAAGTTGCTCCTGGTGTCGCAAAATATTCGAAAAAAAAAAAAATTATTTTTTCTTATGAAAATGTTAAGATTATTTTTCTGATTGTTTTAGTCCCCAAAAAAAAATTTTCCCATCAGTACTTACCGAGATATAGAGGCATGAAGTTTGCAGAAAATGAGCCGCGTATGGCAACAGCGGCGACTGCCGCTCACCCGGTAAACTTTGGTTTACTTGTATTTGAAGGTTTGTTGTTTTTTTCACTATTTTATTTTTTTACATAACTTATGTGGCCTGTGAGACCAAAGTAAGGTGCAATGTACATATATACACTCGTTGTATACAACACAATAAGCACACAAACATAATTATCAATATATTGTTTACAAAACTTGTTTACAAAAACAAACAATACAAAAAAATTTTTATTACTATTGTTCTATAATATATATACCAATATACAGTCACTGAACATACTCCTAGAAGTTCTGTAGCTTATGGAACTCTGTGAAACATGGTGTCATACACAGTGGTGTTTTACACTCTTACACATAAAACATGGTGTCATACACAGTGGTGTTTTACACTCTCACACATAAAACATGGTGTCATACACAATGGTGTTTTACACTCCTCACACATAAAGCATGGTGTCATACACAGTGGTGTTTTACACTCTCACACATAAAACATGGTGTCATACACAGTGGTGTTTTACACTCTCACACATAAAACATGGTGTCATACACAATGGTGTTTTACACTCCTCACACATAAAACATGGTGTCATACACAGTGGTGTTTTACACTCTCACACATAAAACATGGTGTCATACACAATGGTGTTTTACACTCCTCACACATAAAACATGGTGTCATACACAATGGTGTTTTACACTCTCACACATAAAACATGGTGTCATACACAATGGTGTTTTACACTCTCACACATAAAATCAGTGTGTGTGCATTTTTGTTGAATTTTTTTTTTATGTACAAAGACAAAACACCTCGTCTGAGCAGTTTTCTTCAAAGTATTAGCAGGCAGTTGTGTTATGTAGCTATCCTAGGTAAATGGTCATGTGTCATCCTTCCTTCCTAATTTCCTTCATTCCTTTCCTTCCTGGAGGGTACCTGGAGGGCATTCCACCTCTCTTCCTACATTCCTTCATCTGTCCTTCATTACTTTTTTCCTTCCTTTCATCTAGTCCTTCCTTCATTCCTGCCTTCCCTTCTTGCTTCTGGTTTCTATAATATATATACACATATATAGTCACTAGATACTTTCATAAAACTGCTATTATCACCCTTCAGCAAGCTTGTCTTGTGTGCGAGTGTGTGGCTTATAATTGTTTTGAGTCAGGAGTGGGCAGCTGTCAAAATGACATATTGTCTCATTAGTCACTGCCCCTACCGCCTGTCAAAACAATGGGGTCGGATGCTGCTTCCCCCTCCATTCTATCTAATTATCTTTCTCCCTCATTCTATCTCTTTCAATCTGTCTCTCTTTCTCTCTCTCTGTCTCACAGGTACACATAAATACAACTATACATAGTGTAAATTACCTAGGATAACCCAAAAAATCCAGACAAAGTGCTATACTCTGCTTGAAGATGTGAGTAAAGGTGATGACACAGTCTTGTGGCTCTCTCTGAGACAGAGCTAGACGGATAGACAGGGAGTTTGGCAGACAGACAAATGTTTCGTCGTCGTCGTCGTCCTCGTCCTCGTCGTCCTCCTCCTCGTCGTCCTCCTCCTCCTCCTCGTCGTCCTCCTCCTCCTCGTCGTCCTCCTCCTCCTCCTCGTCGTCCTCCTCCTCCTCCTCGTCGTCCTCCTCCTCCTCCTCGTCGTCCTCCTCCTCCTCGTCGTCCTCCTCCTCCTCCTCCTCGTCGTCGTCCTCCTCGTCCTCGTCCTCGTCCTCGTCCTCGTCCTCGTCCTCGTCGTCGTCGTCGTCGTCGTCGTCGTCGTCGTCGTCGTCGTCGTCGTCGTCGTCGTCGTCGTCGTCGTCGTCGTCGTCGTCGTCGTCGTCGTCGTCGTCGTCGTCGTCGTCGTCGTCGTCGTCGTCGTCGTCGTCGTCGTCGTCGTCGTCGTCGTCGTCGTCGTCGTCGTCGTCGTCGTCGTCGTCGTCGTCGTCGTCGTCGTCGTCGTCCTCCTCCTCCTCCTCCTCCTCCTCCTCCCCCTCCTCGTCCTCCTCCTCGTCCTCCTCCTCGTCCTCCTCCACGTCCTCCTCGTCGTCCTCCTCCACGTCCTCCTCGTCGTCCTCCTCCTCCTCCTCGTCCTTTTCCTCGTCCTCGTCCTCCTCCTCCTCCTCCTCCTCCTCCTCCTCCTCCTCCTCCTCCTCCTCCTCCTCCTCCTCCTCCTCCTCCTCCTCCTCCTCCTCCTCCTCCTCCTCCACCCTCGTTTACGCTCATCAAAGGTCAGCTCTTATCAGATGTTATCTCCCCTTATCTTGTCACTGTCATGGGGTGAACTGTTTTCATGCCTCAAGGGAACATATTATTACATATTAGGTATTAGGTATTATTATTATGCTTATTCTTCTTCTTCTTCTTCTTCTTCTTCTTCTTCTTCCTCCTCCTTCCACCTTCCTCCTCCTCCCTCCCTCCTCCTCCCTCCCTCCTTCCTCCTCCCTCCCTCCTTCCTCCTCCTCCCTCCTTCTTCCTCCATCCCTCCTTCCTCCTCCTCCCTCCCACCTCCTCCCTCCTTCTTCCTCCTCCCTCCTTCTTCCTCCTCCCTCCTTCTTCCTCCTCCCTCCTTCCTCCTCCTCCCTCCTTCCTTCCTCTTCCTCCTTCCTTCCTCTTCCTCCTTCCTTCCTCCTCCTCTTCTTCCTCCTCCTCTTCTTCCTCCTCCTCTTCTTCCTCCTCTTCCTCCTCCTCCTCTTCCTCCTCCTCCTCTTCTTCCTCCTCCTCCTCCTCCATTGCTTTTGGTCTCAAACTCCTCGAAATCATGAAATTGATCTTCATTGACACTTCCATCGTGTTAGAGCATCACTTGGGAAGAGAAGAGTCCCAGATTTGAAGGGAAGTCACATATTTCTTACCGCTAGACATGCTGAAAAAGGAGGACTGAAATGGTATTCCCACAATGCACCACTGGCTCCCCGATTTTTTTTATATGGTGCACACTGACCACGGAGACCCATTCTCTCACATGTGGGCCTACCAGCTTTCTCCTGCTTGATTTGAAGCCGCTAGAATTTATGCGTATAGATACGTCAAACACGGTATCTCCTATGACGTACATATACGACCGCGACAGTCAAAGGGTTAAATGTCAAAAATGTTAAGAGTAAATTGAAATTATAGTAAAAATTATAATTATTAATTTTAGTAAGTAATATCAATTGATAGTATTTAAAAAAATATGAGGTAGTAATATGGACAGAGAAAGTATCAACTCAGCTAATGTTTAAGCAAACAATAGTAAATAAGAAAATTACATAATGTGACTTATGCTTACTAGTAAAATCACAAAATGAGGTAGTTGATTATTTAATTACTAAGAGATTGTACAATGAAATTTGAACAATAATGGAGCAAAACATACACTACACTATGTAGGCTTTTAAGTTGGACATTGTTTAGTTATTCTCTGTAAGATTAGTATCCCTGAGAAATCGTGATAGATCATTCTCGTTCGTGATTGTGTACAGTTGACCTACATTTGTTTTCCTAACAAGAATTTCCCCATCCCGTGTGAAGCATTGGTGTATTGTGTCGTTATTCTCCCGCTTAAGTTTTCTGACTCTATACAGGAGGTTCTGACGTGTTTTTTGGTAAGACACTCATTTATGTATACCTCTTTCTTTACTTTAATAGATGCAATAATTAAGTCTTTTTTCCTGTCATGTATGGTAAATATGTCTGTCAGATCTTGTCTGAGCCAGGCTTCAGTAAGTATAATGAAAGTTATAGTAGCATTTAGAGACTTAATGAGGTCATCATAGTGTTTACTCAATGATCTAACATTGTAGTTGAAGACTGTAATGTTCTTGCTGACACTGAGAAGGGTATTAGCCTGACTAGCAGTGTAGTAATGGCAATTACTACACTGGATTATGTGTGCTGTTCAATAAGAGGTTGATATCAGGATCAGTAATTGCATTCATAAGGGGTACGTAGAGAAATAGCTGTTACAGTTATTAACCCTTTCAGGGTCCGTCCCGTAGATCTACGGCTTTACGTTCAGGGTCTAAACCATAGATCTACGTCATGAGCTCAGCTCACTCTGATAAACTGTGAGTGGTACATTTGGGCCTAGATATGAGAGAATACATCTATGTGGTATATGTGCACCACATAAAACAGATCCTGCAGCACACTGTGTATAATGAGAGAAAAAAAACTGAAATCATGATTTTTCGATTAAAACAGCGACTTTGCAGTGTTTTTTCGTATGTTTTTTATAGTTGTATTTGCGATTTCTTGGTCTCATTTGATAGAATGGAAGACATATTACAGAAATAGAGATGATTTTCATTGGTTTTAGCACTGGAAATGGCTTGAAACTGAGCTCAAAGTAGCAGAAATGTTAAATTTTTGCCGATATTCAAGAGTAAACAAACGACCTCACACGTCTAATACATGCCAGCTGGTGGGTCTAATATACATTAACAAATATGATGATGATATTTATACAATTATTACAGTATTGCATAACAGTAAATCTTCTATTTTTTGGTGTGAATAAAAATTCATTATGTGAATAAAAAATCAAAGGAATTTATTTGTTAAGCCTCAAAACGTAACTAATGAACAGAGGAAATGTTAGTTTAGTTCCAGGAATACCTACATTGTTTATTCTGGACCCTATTTTGAAATTGGAATATTTTGAACTTTGTGTTAAATTGGCTAAATTAACAATTTCCGATCACTTTAATTTGTAGTTGAAACAGTTGACTTGGCGATTTCTTGTGCTCAATCGATAGAATAGAAGTAATACTAGTGAAATAGCTAAGAATTTGGTTGACTGGAATAATGTAATTGGCCTAAAATGGGAGTCAAAGTCGGCAAAATCGCCGATTCGTAAATATCGCTGACACATCAAAATTCGCGAGAGCATAATTTCGTCAGTTTTCCATCAAATTTCGTACTTTTTGTTTTATTACCTTCACAAAAAGATTCTCTACCATTTCATAAGAAAAAATAACAAATTTTTTTTTTTTAAATTCTTGGACACTGGGGCACCACTTCAGATTTGGGCCTTGGACCCTGAAGGGGTTAAAGAACAAAAAGACAAAAGTATTGATGTTAAACCACTAACAATTATGAACTTATGAACTAAGATAGTTATTTTAAATCTAAAAAATAATGGAGCTACCAAATATTAAAATAAAACACTTTAGCACCTTGATTATTTCAGAGTTAAAAGTAATGGTTTCAGGTATAAAATAAGACAGAGAATAAAACACTTAAGTACCTGGATTAGCACCTTGAACAATGCCTTAGGTGTCTTAAGTAGCTGGGAATTAATTACATTATTCACTAGCAGTCATGAAAATATGGATTAGAATAAGGGTAAATTCTACTATACTACAGCACTGAACATGGTTGATAATGTGTTGAGATATGGCTTAACAAGGTTCAGTCAAACCAGTGAATGAGAGGCAACATACTAGTTCTTGATCATTCGTTATCTCAAACCTACGACCCGTGTCTGATAATTTTACCACGATAATTCCATCACAAGTAAAGCACTGTTTTATTGATGCATTATCACGCTTAAGTTTTCAAAGTCTGTATAATAGGTTCTGACTTTTTTAGTTAGGCACTCATTTATTTACACATTACTCTGTTTCTTGATGGAGGAACTTATTAGATCATTTTTTACATCAGTGGAATTGAATTTTAACCTAACACGTTGTTGTTGACTCGGCTTGCCTAGCAGTCGGGCCTCCTTGATATCACTGGTTTTAATGTTAACCCTTATCTTGACAGTATTAAGGATGAACTGAAAAGCTCAGGAGAGAATTCAGCAGCTCAAAAAATCAGAGAGTGCAGCTAGTTTGTTAGCATCAAGCAGCAACTAGTCTGATGAAGAAAGTCAGGATGATGTAACAAGGATTGAAGAACTTGACCAGTTTGATTTTGATCAATGTTATGAAAAAATCATAGCCAACATTCCAAACAGAAGCACATCAAAGACATTGGCCTTCTTTGGAATCCTTTTCCAAATCACAAAAAAAAGAAAAGAAAAAAAAAAGCCCTGGTATTTGTGTTACCACAAACATAAAAACCGACTGATATATGGCATTGGAGTTATTGCCTAAAGAAGGAAATCCGCTAAAGTGGTGGAAAGAAAATGTGATAGTTCTTCCATCTGCAGGAAATATCTAGGTTCAAACTCCCCTCTCCATCTCGGCTTTAGTATTGGAGGGAACATCTGCTCTCCTCATAAGAACAGATTAACTTTCAAATATGGGGAGATGTTGATGTTCCTCAACTTTGGTTTGAGAATTTTTAATTACAGCTATTAGAATAATGTATGTATATTGTTTACTATTAAGTTTAGATTAAACAGTTAAAACTAATTTTTTTCTCATGAGCTATACAAAATTTGATACAAAAGTAGGTACAAAAGAAAGTCACTCATGCAGAGCATTTTTGACAAACTAATCATAAAACTTACATACTGCTTAAATTTAGACCTATCATATTAGTTAACTCTTTCACTTGTCTCATGATTAGATCTATGTCATTGATACCAGTGTCACTCAGGAAGGTGTATGTTTTATGCAGGGCACCCACAAATATGCTGTGGGAGGTAAATTTTGGCTTGCAGCGAGTGTGCACAGTATAAAAAAAGCAAACCTCTCATCTTGTGTTTGGTTTAAAATAGCAACTTTGAGGTGTTTTCTAGAATGGTTTTTATGGCTTCATTGGCTATTTTAATTGATAGTATGGAAGACATGCTTCTGAAGTAAATGATTTTGGTTGGTTTCAGGACTGAAGTTACCTTGAAGAGTAGTGCTCAAAAGTAAATTTTTGACGATTTTCCTGATGGGTAAGGCCACCTACCCCATATCCCTACCTCCAGTCTGTTTTATGGGTTTTTACTAGGTCTGCTTCAATTATTGAGATGCCCTAAACCATGACCAGTCATTCTTGGTTACTCAGTATTTTATTAACCCTTTGAGGGTTTCGGACGTACTAGTACGTCTTACGACCCAGGGTTTTTGACGTACTAGTACGCATAAATTCTAGCACCCTCAAATCTAGTGAGAGAAAGCTGGTAGGCCTACATATGTAAGAATGGGTCTATGTGGTCAGTGTGCGCAGTATAAAAAAAAATCCTGCAGCACTTCGCGAGAGCATAATTCCATAAGTTTTCCATCAAATTTCATACTTTTGGTGTCATTATGATCGGGAAAAGATTCTCTATCTTTTCATAAGAAAAAATAATTTTTTTTTTAAATTTGGCCGACCCTGAGACCGAGTCTCTGAGAGGACCTGTCGATCCCCAAAGGGTTAATCTGTGAATGAGGGTGAAACTTCAAGTTTCTGGGTGATGCTGGATTCGAAATGGAAAGCAAGTGCAATGTAGGAGAGGCCTAGGGACATGACTGATGAACAGAGGATAGGTTGCTTTAGTGGCTGGAATGCCTACAGTGGTTATTTTCAACTCTGTTTTTAAATTAGAATTTGTTTAATTCTGTGTAATATTGGCAAAATTACCAATGGATATTTACAATAATCTGCTTTTTTTTATGGAGTGATTGCATAGAGATGGTAAAATTATAGCATGATAATTTACAGCTAATAGCCATTGCATTTGTAAGAAATTTAATATGTGCTTTTTTAGCATTGTTGGTAAAGATGCTGGCAGATGGTAAACTTTCAGCATTTTCAGGCAGTTATTTGCATGGAGTTTTTGAACAGGTCAAGACATAAATGTGGAACGTCAAAGCGATATCTGTTCTTTTTATTGTGTCTGTGTGTTTTGCTGCAGCTATCCAGATTGATTTTAAGCTGTGGGTTAATGTTTGAATTGAGAATCCTGTAGACATACCATGCACAGTAGAAAGTGTGAATATTTTGTATGTTAGGCAGATTTAAACTTTTGAAAAACAGGGCGAAGATGGTACTTGAAGCATGAGTAGTAATTATTCTGAGAGCTGATCTTTCCCTCAGAGTGCAGGCATTATACTTCCCACCTCCAGGACTCAAGTTCAGCTAACTGGTTTTCCTGAATCTCTCCATAACAGTGTGTCAAGTCATAAAAACCACTTGCCTTCACTCACTCCTATCTAACATGCTCACATATTCTTCCTGGATGTCTAAATCCCACGCGCACAAAGCCTCCGTCTTTTCCTAAGACAACCCCGACCCCACCTGCCCTCCTCTATAGACTTGTACGCCCTCTAAGTTATCCTATTTTGTTCCATCCTCTCTAAATGTCCAAACCACCTCAGCCACCTCTCTTCAGCCTTCTGGATAATATTTTTTGTAACCCCACACTGCCTTACTAATCCCCACTCTACAAATTCTTTGCATAATATTCACACTACACATTGCTTTTAAACATGACATCTCTACTGCCTCCAACCTTCTCTTTGCTGCAGTATTCATAACCCATGCTTCACACCTATGTGAGACAATTGGTACCACTGTACACACACATATACCCCCCTTTTGCTTCAAAGGGTAATGTTCTTTGTCTCCACAGATGCCTCAGTGCATCACTCGTCATTTTTCCTTTGCCATTTCTGTGATTCACCTCATCTTTCATAGACTCATCTGCTAAGAAGTCCACTCCCAAATATCTGAACACATTCACTTCCTCTATACTCCCCTCCTGTGTGACTTGTTATGATTTTATCTACTTTATAAACATTTGTTTAATATTCATGTAATCTGTTTTATTGTGAAGATCATTATTGTCTTGTATATACAGTAGGGCCCCACTTTATGGCACTTCGCTTTACGGCATTCCGCTAATATGGACATTTCAAATTACGAACAAAACTTGCTATACGAGTCCCCCAGCCTGTCTTTCTAATATGGTCACCGCTCCCCACCCGGTTTATTTACATTTTCCATGAGCACCACGTCTCTCCATGATATCTGGAAACTCCAAAATTTCAAGCGCTTTTAAAAGTTATTTCATATTTTATATATACTCTGTGGCACTCGATGTATGCTCAAGGCATATTCCTTTAAGAAAAATGAGGAGTAGATGTAAAATAGAAAGAGACAGGTGCTCCCTTTACAGGCAATGGAAAGAATAACAGCGGCTAAAAGAGGCCAATATATCTGAAATGCATAGGGAGACACTGGTCAGAGAAATAGCAAACATCAGACTAAAGCTAAAGGAATCTTATAAGAGTCAGGAATCACAGGAAGAACTAAAAGCCATAAATAAAATCAAAAGAAACCCAAAGTATTTCTTTTCTTATGCCAAATCAAAGTCAAGAACAACATCCAGTATTGGGCCCCCTACTTAAACAAGATGGGTCCTACACAGATGACAGCAAGGAAATGAGTGATCTACTGAAGTCCCAGTATGACTCAGTTTTTAGCAAGCCACTAACCAGACTGAGAGTCAAAGATCTAAATTAATTTTTTTATGAGAGAGCCATGGAATTTGGTAAACACAAGCCTATCTGATATTATCCTGACACCAAATGACTTCGAACAGGCGATAAATGACATGCCCATGCACTCTGCCCCAGGGCCAGACTCGTGGAACTCTGTATTCGTCGAGAACTGCAAGAAGCTCCTATCACATGCTTTTAACATCCTATGGAGAGGGAGCATGGACACGGGGGTCGTCCCACAGTTACTAAAAACAACAGACATAGCCCCACTCCACAAAGGGGACAGTAAAGCAATAGCAAAGAATTACAGACCGATAGCACTAACATCCCATATCATAAAAATCTTTGAAAGGGTCCTAAGAAGCAAGATTGCCGCCCATCTAGATACCTATCAGTTACACAATCCAGGGCAACATGGGTTTAGAGCAGGTCGCTCTTGTCTGTCCCAACTACTGGATCACTATGACAAGGTCCTGGATGCACTAGAAGACAAAAAGAATGCAGATGTAATATACACAGACTTTGCAAAAGCCTTCGACAAGTGTGACCATGTCGTAATAGCGCACAAAATGCGTGCTAAAGGAATAACAGGAAAAGTTGGTAGATGGATCTATAATTTCTTAACAAATAGAACACAAAGAGTAGTAGTCAACATAGTAAAGTCTGAGGCGGCTACGGTGAAAAGCTCTGTTCTGCAAGGCACAGTACTCGCTCCCATCTTGTTTCTCATCCTCATATCTGACATAGACAAGGATGTCAGCCACAGCACTGTGTCTTCCTTTGCAGATGACACCCGAATCTGCATGACACTGCAAGGCTCCAGGCGGACATCAACCAAATCTTTCAGTGGGCTGCAGAAAACAATGTGAGGTTCAATGATGAGAAATTTCAATTACTCCGATATGGTAAACACGAGGAAATTAATACTTCATCAGAGTATAAAACAAATTCCACCCACACAATAGAGAGAAAAACTAACGTCAAAGACCTGGGAGTGATCATATCGCAGGATCTCACCTTTAAGGACCATAACGCTGTATCAATCACATCTGCTAGAAAAATGACAGGATGGATAATGAGAACCTTCAAAACTAGGGAGGCCAAGCCCATGATGACACTCTTCAGGCCACTTGTTCTATCTAGGTTGGAATATTGCTGCACACTAACAGCACCTTTCAAGGCAGGTGAAATTGCTGACTTAGAAAATGTACAGAGAACCTTCACGGCGCACATAACGGAGATAAAACACCTCAGTTACTGGGAGCGCTTGAAGTTCCTGAACCTGTACTCCCTGGAATGTAGGTGGAAGAGATACATGATTATATACACCTGGAAAATCCTAGAGGGACTAGTACCGAACTTGCACACGAAAATCACTCGCTACGAAAGCAAAAGACTCGGCATACGATGCAACATCTCCCCAATGAAAAGCACGGTTGTCACTAGCACATTAAGGGACAACACAATAAGTGTCAGGGGCTCAAGACTGTTCAACTGCCTCCCAGCATACATAAGGGAGATTACCAATAGACCCCTGGCTGTCTTCAAGCAGGCACTGGACAAGCACCTAAAGTCAGTACCTGACCAGCCGGATTGCATGCAGCCAGCAGTACCGGCCTGGTTGATCAGGCCCTGATCTACCATAAGGCCTGGTCACAGACCGGGCCGCGGGGGCGTTGACCCCAGGTAACTCTCCGGGTAACTCTGATAATTATACTTATGTACACCTGTACCTAAATCAACTTGCACACTGTGCTGGCATACAGGTACACATTAAAATCAGTGAGTGTGTCTTATGTCTCGAGACACCATATTAGTAATGATAATAATAATAATCACCGAGCCTCATTAACCCCTTGACTGTCGCAACCCTAAATCCTGAGGTGTCTCCTTGTGTCGAAAAATTTTTGAAAAAAAAAAAAAAAAAAAAATTATTATGATAGGGAAACTTTTCCCAATGGTAATGACATAAAAAGAACAAAATTTGGTGTAAAACCTACAGAATTACGCTCTCACGAAGTTAGCAACCTCGGCGATATTTACAAATCGGCGATTTCGCCCACTTTGAGCCCTATATTCGGCTAATTCCATTATTCCAGTCGAGAGTCATCCACTCCACTGAGTTTGTTCATTCCTCCAGAAAGAAAGAACCGATCCCTTGTGTTCTGGTGATTCGATTCCTGCTCCAGGAAGATCTTATTCTTACTGTGAAGCCACCAGCACCCATCAGTGACTTTGTAATGAGCCAAGAATTACTGTATCGAACAGCCGAATTGGGTACTCCAAGCAGAAGAGTTTACCAGTTAGTAATTCCACAGTCACTAGTGAACGTAGCTCTACAGCTAGTTCATGATGCACCAGGTGTTGCACACCCTGGTATGGATCGTTCTGTGAAACAAGCCAGAATGAAGTACTTTTGGCCACGTATGGCAGCTGACATTTCAGAGTATGTTAAGAAATGTAGTGTTTGTATGCAACATAAAGGAAATGTCAATGGTCCTAATCCAATCCAGGTGTACCCAACCACTAGCGAACTGTGGGAAAGAGTTGCCCTTGATTTGTTAACCAATTTTAAATGTTCCCTCCAAGGCAACAAACATCTGTGTGTTATGGTAGACCATTTCACCAGATATTGTGAGTTAGTTCCTATTGCAGATAAGACTGCAGAGACAGTAGCTAAAGCTTTTAAAGAACGCATTATCTGCAGGCATACCACCCCTAAGTCCTTAGTAACAGATAATGGAGGTGAATTCTGTAATGAGATTCTTGAAAATTTGTGTACTTTGTACAAGATCTCTAAATCCACCATTGTTCCTCATCCTGCCAGCAATGGGTTAACTGAACGAACCAATAAGAAAGTACTTGATGTCTTGAGAGCCACTATCAACCCCAATAGTGAAATTTGGGATGAAGTTATACCAGATGTTCAATGTGCCATAAATTCTGCTTACAATGCTTCCATAGGTGATACCCCACATTATGCCTTGTATGGTGTAGACAAGTGTTTACCCTATTAGTTGTTATATTCCACTCCAAAACCCAATTACAACCCTGATGATTTCGTAGCAACTCGTACAAGCATGGCTCAGAGTGTTTTTAGAAGAATCCGTGAAACACTTCATAAATCAACAGCAGAATTTACTAGAGTAACTAATAGCCATGCTAAGCCGTCAAAAGTCAAAGTAGGTTCAAGAGTAATGCTGGCAAATTTCAACAAAACATCCGAAATGCCTAAGTTCGATCAAAAGTTTGTTGGCCCTTATCGAGTTGTAGAACATATCTCAGGCAATAAGTATAAGGTTAGAGAAATTAGTACTGGTAAGTTCAAAGAATCACATTTAGATCATATGAAATTAGTATGCGATGTTGATGATATTGCTACCCAGACTAATGTGACAGATGCTGAAAATCCTCTTGACTCTGTACCCTCTACCTCAAATACCCAGTCAGATAATCAACCTGAATGTCGTTACTCCCTGCGTACTCGACAAGTAATGAGAAATCCACAAGTATCTTTTGTAGATACTCGTTCAGATCTCCCTCAGTCAAAGCATGTGTTAGCCATTGCAGAGGAATTCGATCCTCCCAGAGATGATAACCATTCTGCATATGTAAACCTCACCCTCGCAGAATTGGGTTTAAATGTACATAGTCTGTATAACTAGATGTCCGAGATGAAGGAAATTGTCAACTGATCAGTTTTTCAGAATGTTTTTTTTTTCGTGTTCACGTTCCCTCCGTATTCTGAGAATTTGACAGTAATGATCTGAGTGCGCACCAGATGCCTTTGCTGTTAATTTCACCTTGTATATATATATTTATTTCCTCAGAATCCGTGGAGTGCATGAATACAGATCAATCGATCAATTCCATCCATAATGTACAATGATTTGTTCTTATAAGTCGTAATGCATTACAATGAAACTCATTACGTTAAAAGTGATTACGTTAACACCCATTACGTAAAACTCATTTTGTTAACATACAGTATGATACCATCCATTAGTTCTAAGTGATATATATATATGAATTTGTTATTGTATAGAATCAGCCCAGAACCACCTGGACATCGAGACGACATATGTAACATGATTGAGCTGTCAGCATAGTTGCTGATCCCCTTATATGTGTTGTATAGCGTATTATAGTACCATCCATGTGCTTTATATAGAAGATCCCTATTAGGCCGAGTGACTGTATGATGTCACGGGATGCAGCGTGAGTGAGTGACGAGCTGCTGCTTCCTCACTCGATGGATAGACATAGAAGCAGGGAGAACATGGCAGGCCTGGGCTCCCACCTCTCATCCGCAGTCTGACAATATATAGTGTTACCATCCAACAAGGTGTTTACCTTCAACCCTCGTATCTCCTTAAGAACCCCTACGACAGATATTCCACGTCTCCAGGCCCCTCTGATATTACTCTTGCTTTCTGTTTTGAATTTTTATTCAAACAAAAAATAGAAGATTTACTGTTATGCAGACTACTGCAATAATGTAATAAATGTATAAATAATGTTAACCCATTTATGACTACATATTAGAAAGGCTAGTTGGACATTTATTGCACAATGACATCATTTGTTAACTTTTGAACATCGACAAAAATCAAACATTTCCCCAACTTTAAGCTCCATTTTGAGGTTCTTTTCATCGTAAAATCAATCAAAATCACTTCTATTTCTATAATATGTTTTACATTCTATCAAATGAGACCAAGAAAACGAGAATACAACCATAAATACTATACAAAAATAGACCACAAAGTTGGCGTTTTAATCCAAAAACACGGTCGGAGTTTTTTTTTCTCATGCACTGCATGCTGCAGGATTTTTTTTATATGGTGCACACTGACCATGGAGACCCATTCTCTCACATGTGGGCCTACAAGCTTTCTCCTTCTTGATTTGAAGCCCCTATAATACGTAAGACGTATATATTCGACTGAAACAGTCAGGGGTTAAATGTCGTGTATTATGTTAATATACACTTTTTTTTTTTTTAACTAATCGGCCGTCTCCCACCGAGGCAGGGTGACTCAGAAAGAAAGAAAATCCCCAAAAAGAAAATACTTTCATCATTCAACACTTCCACCAAACTCACACATAATCACTGTTTTTGCAGAGGTGCTCAGAGTACAACAGTTTAGAAGCATATGCGTACAAAGATACACAACGTATCCCTCCAAACTGCCAGTATCCCAAACCCCTCCTTTGAAGTGCAGGCATTGTACTTCCCACTTCCAGGATTCACGTTCGGCTATATAAAAATAACCGGTTTCCCTGAATCCCTTCACTAAATATTACCCTGCTCACACTCCAACAGTTCGTCAGGTCCCAAATACCATTTGTCTCCATTCACCCCTATCTAACATGCTCACGCACGCTTGCTGGAAGTCCAAGCCCCTTGCCCACAAAACCTCCTTTACCCCCTCCCTCCAACCTTTTCGAGGATGACCCCTACCCTGCCTTCCTTCCCCTACAGATTTATATGCTTTCCATGTCATTCTACTTTGATCCATTCTCTCTAAATGACCAAATCACCTCAACAACCCCTCTTCAGCCTTCTGACCAATTTCCATACTCCAAATTTTCTGCATAATATTTACTCCACACATTGCCCTTAGACAGGACATCTCCTATGCCTCCAACCGCCTCGTCGCTGTAGCATTTACAACCCAAGCTTTACACCCATATAAGAGTGTTGGTACTACTATACTTTCATACATTCCCTTCTTTGCCTCCATAGATAACGTTTTTTTGTCTCCACATATACCTCAATGCACCACTCGCCTTTTTTCCTTCATCAATTCTGTGATTAACCTCATCCTTCATAAATCCATCCGCTGACACGTCATCTCCCAAATATCTGAAAAAATTCACTTCTTCCATACTCCTCCTCCCCAATTTGAAATCCAATTTTTCTTTATCTAAATCATTTGATACCCTCATCACCTTACGCTTTTCTATGTTCACTTTCAACTTTCTACCGTTACACACACTCCCAAACTTGTCCACTAACCTTTGCAATTTTTCTTTAGAATCTCCTATAAGCACAGTATCATCAGCAAAAAGTAACTGTGTCAATTCACATTTTGTATTTCATTCCCCATAATTTAATCCCACCCCTCTCCCAAACACCCTAGCATTTACTTCTTTTACAACCCCATCTTTAAATATATTAAACAACCATGGTGACATTACACATCCCTGTCTAAGACCTACTTTTACCGGGAAGTAGTCTCCCTCTCTTCTACACACCCTAACCTGAGCCTCACTATCCTTATAAAAACTCTTTACAGCATTTAGTAACTTACCACCTATTCCATATACTTTCAACATCTGCCACATTCCTCCCCCATCCACTCTATCATATACCTTTTCTAAATCCATAAATGCAATAAAAACTTCCCTACCTTTATCTAAATACTGTTCACATATATGCTTCAACGTAAACACTTGATCTACACATCCCCTACCCATTCTATAACCTCCTCTCTCATCTGCAATCCTACATTCTGTCTTACCTCTCATTCTTTGAATAATAACCCTACTGTACACTTTTCCTGGTATACTCAGTAAACTTATTCCTCTTTAATTTTTACAATCTCTTTTGTCCCCTTTCCCTGTATATAAAGGACTATACATGCTCTCCACCAATCCTTAGGTATCTTCCCCTCTTTCACACATTTATTACCCCTTTCAAGGTTGGTGCCGTACTAGTACGGCTTGCACGCCAGGGTTGGTGCCGTACTAGTACGCATAAATTCTAGCTCCTTCAAATCTAGCGAGAGAAAGTTGGTAAGCCTACATATGAAAGAATGGGTCTATGTGATCAGTGTGCGCAGTATAAAAAAAAATCCTGCAGCACACAGTGCATAATGAGGAAAAAAAAAACTCCGACCGTGTTTTTGGTTTAAAACAAAGACTTCGCAGTGTATTTTCGTATGCTATTTGTGGTTTTATTCTAGTTTTCCTGGTTTCATTTTATAGAATGGAAGACATATTATAGAAATTGAGATGATTTTTGATTGGTTTCACAATGAAAAGTACCTTGAAACTGAGCTCAAAGTAGCAGAAATGTTCGATTTTTGCCAAAGTTCAAAAGTAAACAAAACATGCCATGCATCCAATACACGTCAACTGGTGAATCTAATGTTCTTTCACAAGTGCACTGATATTATTTATACCATTTCTACAGTAATGCAGTAGTCTTCATAACAGTAAATCTTCTATTTTTTGTGAGAAAAATTCAAAGTGGAAAACAAAAGAAATGTAACAGAGGCCTGGGGATGTGACTAATGAATAGAGGAAAAGTTATTTTAGTGCCAGGAATGTCTGTCTTGTTTATTCTGGAAATTGGCATCTTTTGAAATTTGTCTGAAATTGGCAAAATTGCCAAATTCTGACCACTTTTTTGGAAGTTGAATTTGGTAAATGGGTGGGTTCTTGTACTCATTCGATAGAAAAATGGGGTTCTAGCGAAATAGTTATGATATTTGTTGACTGCTACATTGGAATTGGACGAAACTAGGGCTCAAAGTGGGCAAAATCGCCGATGCGTAAACATCATCGAGACCGCTAACTTTGCAAAACCATAATTCCATAAGTTTTCCATCAAATTTCATACTTTTGGTGTCATTATTATTGGGAAAAGTTTCTCTATCTTTTTTAAAAGAAAAAATATTTTATTTTTTTTTTTGTTTTTTTCCAATAATTTCCGACCCTGAGAACAAGTTTAGGAGAGGGCCCGCCGACCCTGAAAGCGTTAAACAAAAATACCAACCACTCCAACAATATATTCCCCCCTGCTTTTAACATTTCTGTCATGATCCTGTTAGTTCCAGCTGCTTTACCCCCTTTCATTCTACGTAATGCCTCACGCACCTCCCCCACACTCACATCCTGCTCTTCTTCACTCCTAAAAGATGGTATATCTCCCTGGCCAGTGCATGAAATTACAGCCTCCCTTTCTTCGTCGACATTTAAAAATTCCTCAAAATATTCTCGCCATCTACCCAATACCTCCATCTCCCCATCTACTAACTCCCCTACTCTATTTTTAACTGACAAATCCATTCGTTCCCTAGGCTTTCTTAACTTGTTTAACTCCAAAAATTTTTCTTATTTTCATTAAAATTTCTTGACAGTGCCTCTCCCACTTTATCATCTGCTCTCCTTTTGCACTCTCTCACCACTCTCTTCACCTTTCTTTTACGCTCCATATACTCTTATAACACTTCTGCTTTGTAAAAACCTCTCATAAGCTAACTTTTTCTCTTTTATCACACCCTTTACTTCATCATTCCACCAGTCACTCCTCTTTCCTCCTGCACCCACCCTCCTATAACCACAAACTTCTGCCCCACATTCTAATACTGCATTTTTTAAAACTATTCCAACCCTCTTCAACCCCTCCGCTACTCATCCTTGCACCAGCCCACCTTTCTGCCAATAGTTGCTTATATCTCACCCGAACTTCCTCCTCCCTTAGTTTATACACTTTCACCTCCCTCTTGTTGTTGCCATTTTCCTCTTGGCCCATCTACCTCTTACTCTAACTGTAGCTACAATTAACCCTTTGAGGGTCGACAGGCCCTCTCCGAAACTCGTTCTCAGGGTCGGCCAAATTTCAAAAAAAAAAAAATTATTTTTTCTTATGAAAAAATAGAGTATTTTTTTCTAAACATTATAGGCTAAACAAAAAAATTTTAACGTCAATACTTACCGAGATATGGAGGTGTGAAATTTGCCAAAATTGAACAACATATGGTAACATCGCCGACTGCCATCACCCGGTATTTTTCTATTTACTTTTTTATGTACTATTTTCAATTTTTTTTTAATTTTTCTTTTTCTGAGTAACTTTTATGGCCTCTGAGGCCAACATGATCAGTATTTTGTAAGTTATTTCTTTTTCAATACTACACAATAAGGGCGTAAACACTGTTGTCATTATTTTGTTAACAGAAAATATTTACACAAACAAACAATATGAAATGTTGTTTATTACTATTTTTCTATATTTTATATACACATATACAGTCACAGGACATGTTTCTAGAAGTTCTGCAGCCTGTGGAACTCTTTGAAACATGGTGTCATGCACAGTGGAGTTTTGCACTCCTCACACATAAAACGAGTGTCTCTGCGTTGTTGTGGGCGTTTTTTTGTATGTGAACAGACGTAACACCTCTTCTGAGCCTTTTTCTTCAAAGCAGTAGCAGGCAGTTTTACCAGGAAGTGATCACCATGCTTCAGACGAGCAGGTAGTTGTTGATAATTTGGTGGGCGGTCAATTGCAGGTGCATTTCCTTGGTACTTGAATACTATTTGTCTGATGACAGACAAACAGAATTCGCCGTACTGTGGTTTGTTTCTGGTGCTCATCTTATACATATTATAAGCATTGAGCATGGAAATGTCCAGAAGATGGAAAAACAGTTTGATGTACCACTTATAACTCTTGCGAACACAATCAGCAAACCCAATCTGCATGTCACATTTGTCCACTGAACGCATGTTGAAGGTGTAATCAATCACAGCTGCAGGTTTTAGAATGGGTTCATTTCTCTCTCTATGCTGCCTGCCACTGTCTGCCATTTCATTAGGGTGAATTGATGACAACAGTGTGACATCTCGTTTGTCATGCCACCGAAATGCCATGATGTCATTGGCAGCAAACGCCTGCACCTCACCTCTGCGAGTGCCAGCATCAAACCTGGGCATATGTTTTCGATTTGCACGCACTGTGCCACACACATCTGTCATGTTCACTCGCAAAAAATCACTGAGTGAGGGGCTTGTGTACCAGTTATCTGTATATAATATATGCCCCTTACCAAGGTATGGTTCTATCATTGTTCGAACCACATCACCTGAGATGCCCAATAACTTCCTGGTATTTTGCAATGTATAACTTCCAGTGTACACAATAATATCCAATACCAGACCACTGTAACAATCACAAAGCACAAACAACTTTATACCAAAGAGTTTCCTCTTGCTTGGTATGTACTGCTTGAAAGAGAGTCTTCCTTTGAACAGAATCAAAGACTCATCAATTACAAGCTTCCTGAAGGGATAAAAATGAGTACTGAATTTCTGTTTCAGATACACAAACACATTCCTAATCTTATATAACCTGTCAGTTCTGTCAGGCCTGGTTTTATCTGAGAAGTGAAGCATACGTAACATTAGCACAAATCGATTCACTGGCATTATATCACTGAAACCTGGTGTTGCAATCAGGGGGTCTGTTGACCAGTATGATTTCACTTTGTGCTTATACACATGTGGCATAAGCATTATTGTGGCAAAGAAAAGATACATCTCAGCCACAGTTGCCTCCTTCCATTGGTGTAGACGTGATTTTGGTGAAAGTATTGTGTTTGCCATGGTGTACTCGTAGTATGTGTTGCTTTCCATGACAATACTTTTCATCAGTGGTTCGTCAAAGAATAACTCGAAACATTCCAGTTCAGTGGCATTGTTCCCAAGTGCACAAGATGGCCGTATTCCACTTTGGCTGCCATCAAACTGGTGGGGATTTGGAACAAAATTGACAGCTTCCTGCCAATCCCAGGTGCGGTCTGCTGGTGGGTACTGGACAATGACAGGTGGTTGTGGTTGTGGAGGTTGTGGTTGTGGAGGTTGTGGTTGTGGAGGCTGGTGTGGTGGGGGAGTGGGGGATGGTGGCCTTTGTTCTAGATCAGCTGAGGCAGCGGCGTGGGTGGCAGCATGGCCCACTGCTGGTGCCTCACCGCCGGCACCACTACCACCACGCACATTTTCCATCCCAATTGCAACAGTATCTTCGTCATTTTCACTGTCTGTTCCTGTTGTACAGCCACGGGATGTACTCCGAGATACACTCCTTCCCCTTGGTATAACATATGGCACACTTCCAGAGCGCATATATCGTCGTATATACTGACGCTTCACTGGGGAATATTGCACTTCACTATCACTACTGGAACTAGTTTGAAGAGCTTGTAGTTCATATTCACTATCACTATCATCACCCATGCTCTCATCTGAGTCTGGGATTTGGGAAAATAGAAGTTTCCTCTTGGGTTCTGGAACAACTGAACGTGAACACGAGGGCCCAGCACCAGAGGTGGAAGGCTGAGGGTCGTCTGGGTTTTCTTCACTATTACCGATATTATGGTCATTAGTTTCGGTCAAAACCTCACTAAAACCACGAAACTCATCTTCACTGGCACTTCCATCACTATTAGAACTGTCACTGGGGAACAAAAGTGTCCCAATTCGCCGAGGAGTGAGGAGCTTCTTACCGCGAGGCATGGTGGACATTGTTTACTAAGAGGGCATTCCCACAATGCACCACTGGGTCCCAGATTTTTTTTCTACCACGCACACTGACCACGCAGACCCATTCTCTCACACCTAGGCCTACCAGCATTTTCGCGCGAGATTTGAGGCCGCTAGAATTTATGCGTACTAATACGTCAAAAACCCCTACGCGTAAGACGTACTAGTACGACGAAAACCCTCAAAGGGTTAAATAATGATCCAATATATCAGTTGCCCGTCTATAAACGTGTACATCCTGGAGCCTACCCATCAACCTTTTATCCACTAATACATAATCTAACAACTACTTTCATTATGTGCTATATCATACCTTGTATATTTATTTATCCTCTTTTTCATAAATTAGGTATTATTACCAAACCTCTTTCTACACATAGCTTAATTAAAGGGTTTCCATTTTCATTTACCCCTGGCACCCCAAATTTACCTACTACTCCCTCCACAACATTTTTTACCCACTTTAGCATTGAAATCCCCAACCACAAGTAATCTCACACTTGGTTCAAAACTCACCATGCATTCACTCAACATTTCCCAAAATCTCTCCCTCTCCTCTACACTTCTCTCTTCTCCAGGTGCATATACGCTTACTATAACCCACTTTTCACATCCAACCTTTATTTTACTCCACATAATCCTTGAATTAATATATTTATAGTCCCTCTTTTCCTGCCATAGCTTATCCTTCAACATTATTGCTACTACTTCTTTAGCTCTAACTCTGTTTGAAACCCCTGACCTAATCCTATTTATTCCTCTCCACTGAAACTCTTCCACCCCCTTCAGCTTTGTTTCACTTAAAGCCAGGACATCCAGCTTCTTCTCATTCATTACATCCACAATCATCTCTTTCTTATCATTCGCACAACATCCACCCACATTCAGACATCCCACTTTGGCAATTTTCTTTTTAATATTCTTTTTAGTAATTACAGGAAAAGGGGTTACTAGCCCATTGTTCCCGGCATTTTAGTTGACTTTTACAACACACATGGCTTATGGAGGAAAGATTCTTATTCCACTTCCCCATGGATATAAAAGGAAAAGTAATAAGAACAAGAACTATTAAGATAAAATCAAAGAAAACTCAGATGAGTGTGTATAAATAAACATGTACATGTATGTGTAGTGTGACCTAAGTGTAAGTAGAAGTAGCAAGATGTACCTGTAATCTTGCATATTTATGAGACAGACAAAAGACACCAGCAATCCTACCATCATATAAAACAGTTACAGGCTTTCGTTTTACACTCATTTGGCAGGACGGTAGTACCTCCCTGGGTGGTTGCTGTCTACCAACCTACTACTGTATTTTATTTTATTTTTAAAGGAATTTCAGCAACCCATCTAATAACTTGGCCAGTATTTCTTAAATATACACATTTTCATTAATCCATCTTTGATATTTTTTTAAAAATTATGTAATAAACATGATACATAACATATAAAGATGATAAATACACCCCACAGTAGAATAAATAAACATAAATATGAGATGTGGTAGCCAGACAACTTGTACGAGTGATGGCAAGAATACCGTTTTCTCTAGTTCAACATAAGAGAAAATGTGTTACTGGGGGTAACTAGAAAATTATTCCTTTCGTATGCCTTCACTCAGAGTATCATTTCTTCTAAAAATGGTGTTACATGAGAATGGGAGTGTTCTACCATACATACCACACTTGATTTCTTACAATAAATACTACTCATCTCACCCTAGATTAAGACTACAAATATTTTAAGGTAAGTAATGAGTGTACTATATGTATATTTCACTTTTTTATTGTTTTTTAATGCCTAGTTCTATTGCTAACTTAATATATGTTAGTGTAAACTTGTTATCTAGTACGGTGGACCCTCGGCTAAAGACTGCATCGGCTAATGCCACATTCAGCTAACGGCTCGCTTTGGCATAAAAATATTGGCTCAGCTAACTCCAAATAACTCGGCTAAGGGCTTTCGTTCCAAACGTGTCCGCACGGCCTGAGCAGGCCTGGCCACTCCATACTCCTTGTACAGCCAGTGTGCCATTGTTTACAAAGCCAGTGAGGACGATTCTAGGCGTACATGCGATATATTTTGTATTATTCCATTGTTTTTAGTGTTTGCAACTGCTAAATAAGCCATCAAAGAAAGCTTCTAGTGTCAGGCCTTTGGTAAAGGATGTGAGAAACACGATAGAATTCCAGAAAAAGTTTGTAGAAAAATACGAAAGTGATTGTGGTAGAGGGTGCTAGTGGTTGTAATGGTGGTAGATGGTGGTAATGATGGAGGTAGAGAGTGGTAGTGGTAGAGGGTGGTAGTGATGGTGGTAGAAGGTGGTAGTGTTTAATACTTTTGGGTGTCTGGAACAGATTTATTGGATTTTCATTATTTCTTCTAGGGTAAATTAATTTGGCTAAAGGCAAAATCGGCTAAAGGCTAGCTCTCTGGAACAGATTAAAGGTGTTAGCCGAGGGTCCACTGTATTTATATGCATTTATAAGTGGAAAAAAAATGTGTTCCACTTTATGGCAGTAGCCTGGAACTTAACCTGCCATATAAGTGGGGCCCTACTGTAACAGATTAGATAAGTGTCCTTAACACATATATACGTGTGGTGCGTATAGTGTATGTTACTATTACATTATTGTGCATTATTATTTTTTTCCTTTTCTTTTACTAGCTAATACCAGTTACCTCAAATACTTTTTACTTTTTAATTGCTATTAATTGCTCATAATTTTGTGTTGCAAGTCAAATCTTACTCCAAATTAATGTTATTGATGGTTGCTACCTGTCCATTTAATTCAGTTTACCACTACTTTTTCTAGTCCCTTTTATATTGTGTGAGCAATTAGTGTATATTCCATTTACATTATTGTGTGAGTCCCAAAACTATCTTTTGCTAGCTAGTACCAGCTACCTCATATTTCTCTACTTTTTATAGTGCAGTTAATTGCTCAACTTATTATACATTACAAATCAGATCTTACTTCCAAATCAATATTATATCATAGTGACTATCTGTCCATTGAACTTTGTTTACCATTACTTAATTTAGTCCCTTATATATTTTCTCCTTTATTTTAGCTTTATATAACTACCTTAGTTCATATATTCACAATTGTTAAAATAATCAAGGTGCTATTCTCAAGTGCTAAAGTGTAATAAGTTCACTATTTTGCCATTATATTCAGAAGCTCATTTATTTTTTTTTTTTCCTCCTTTTGTCCATATAGTCACATTTATTAAAATACTCCAGGTTCTATTGACTACCTCAGGTGCTACTGATTTTTACTTTTAATACATTCTTTTATTATTATATTCATTAGCTCCTGTATTTTAGCTGTAAAAATCTACTGTAGTTCATAAACTCACTTGTTAAAATAATTAAGGTGCTATTAGATGCGTAAGTGTATAACTGAATTATCTATTCTATAATAATTCCTTTTTCTTTCAAATTTTTTACTACAAGTTTTAGATTAATCACGGAGTCTTAGTCATAAGTCTAGTTGTAGATTCAATATAAATCTTATATCATTTTACTCAGAAAATCTAGTTTGTAAAATTACTCTCATCCTATGATTACAGACATAGATCCTGATGTAAACTTTTTACAAAATGAATTACATGAATCAACCAGTAACTGTAATTACTACACAACAGACCAAGCAAAGACATTACTCAGTGCAAACAATAACATAACCATCTTTAACTACAATATCAGATCCTTGAGCAAACATTATGATGACCTCACAGCATTACTCAATTCCCTTCATTCCAATATATCAATCATCACACTCACAGAAACCTGGCTTAAGCCTGATATTGCAGATTTCTATACCATTCCTGGCTACATGACCATACACAACTGTAGAACAGACCAGCAAGGGGGAGGAACAACTATATACTACTCAAATCAACTCGAATGTATCAATAAATCTTGCACAAGGGACGAACATGGAGAATATATCATAGCCAAATTTTAATCAAAAGACCTGCAAAAACCCCTCACAGTTATAAACATCTACAGAGTACCACAGTCAAACATTTATAACTTTAGTGAAAAACTAGGAAACATGATTACTGATGCACACATGAATAAAGACCACCTACTACTAACAGGTGATTTCAACATAAACATACTACACAACCAGGAACCACAAGTAACCAAATTCACAGACACAATGAGTAACTGCCTGTTGCCACCAGCAATATCTAAACCTACAAGAATCTCCGAGACAAGCATCTCCTTAACCGTTTGAGGGTTTCGGCCGTACTAGTACGGCTTACGGCCCAGGGTTTTTGACGTACTAGTACGCCTAAATTTTAGTGCCCTCAAATCTAGTGGGAGAAAGCTGGTAGGCCTACATATGAAAGAATGGGTCTATGTGGTCAGTGTGCACAGTATAAAAAAAATCCCGCAGCACACAGTGCATAATGAGAAAAAAAAAACTGACCATATTTTTTGGAATAAAACAGCAACTTTGCACTGTATTTTCATATGGTATTTATTGTTGTATTCTAGTTTTCTTGATCTCATTTTATAGAATGTAAGACATATTACAGAAATTGAGATGATTTTGAGTGGATTTACAATGAAAAGTACCTTAAAATTGAGCTCAAAGTAGCAGAAATGTTCAATTTTTACCAAAGTTCAAAAGTAAGCAAATCATGCCAAGCATCCAATACATGTCAACTGGTGAGTGTAATATTCTTTTGCAAGTGCACCAATATTATTTATACCATTTTTTACACTAATGCAGTAGTCTGCATAACAGTAAATCTTCTATTTTTTGTGAGAATAAAAATTCAAAGTGGAAAGCAAAAGAATGTAAGAGGGGCCTTGAGATGTGACTAATGAACAGAGGAAATGTCATTTTAGTGCCAGGAATGTCTTTCTTGTTTATTCTGGACCCTATTCGGAAATTGGCATCATTTGAAATTTGTGTGAAATTGGCAAAATTGCTAAATTCTGACCACTGCGCTGGATAGTTGAAATTGGTAAATGGGTGGTTTCTTACATAAGAACGAAGGAACACTGCAGAAGGCCTACTGGCCCATGCGAGGCAGGTCCAAGTCTCCTACCGGCTTAAGCCAATGCACCCAACCTAGTCAGGTCAGGTCACATTGACTTAAGGGAGGAACACGGCAACCGACCTGGTAGCACAAGCTATCAGGTCTAACTCACACCCACCCACATCTACTCATGTATTTATCCAACCTATTTTTAAAGCTACACAACGTTCTGGCCTCTATAACGGTATTTGGGAGTTTGTTCCACTCATCCACAACTCTATTACCAAACCAGTACTTTCCTATATCCTTCCTGAATCTGAATTTTTCCAACTTAAAACCATTGCTGCGAGTCCTGTCTAGGCTAGATATTTTCAGCACACTATTTACATCCCCTTTATTTATTCCTGTCTTCCATTTATACACCTCAATCATATCCCCCCTAATTCTACGTCTTTCTAGAGAGTGCAGTTTCAGGGCCCTTAGTCTATCCTCATAGGGAAGGTTTCTGATACATGGGATCAACTTTGTCATCCTCCTTTGTACATTTTCCAGAGAATTTATATCCATTCTGTAATACGGTGACCAAAACTGTGCAGCATAATCTAAATGAGGCCTAACCAAGGATGTATAGAGTTGAAGAACAACCTGAGGACTCCTATTATTTATGCTTCTTGATATGAAGCCAAGGATTCTATTAGCTTTATTGCGAACACTTATGCACTGTTGTCTTGGTTTCAGATTACTGCTAACCAGAACTCCTAAATCTTTTTCGCAATCCGTAATATTAAGATCCACATTATTTAGTTTATATGTGGCATGGTTATTGTCCTGTCCAACATTTAGAACTTTGCATTTGTCTATATTAAACTGCATCTGCCACTTCTCCGACCACTGCATCAGTCTATTCAAATCTTCCTGGAGTGCTCGAATGTCCTCGTCAGAATGAATTCGACGGCCTATTTTGGTGTCATCGGCAAACTTGCCGATGTCGCTCTTTATGCCCTCATCTATGTCGTTTATGTAGATTGTGAACAGCAGGGGGCCCAACACTGACCCCTGTGGAACACTGCTCGTGACGCTTCCCCACTCTGATTTCTCCCCATTTATGCAAACTCTCTGCTGCCTATTTGTCAACCATGCCTCTATCCAGGAAAAAATTTCTCCTCCTATTCCATGTGCTTTAATTTTCCTCAATAGTCTCTGATGTGGGACCCTGTCAAAAGCCTTACTGAAGTCCATATACACAATATCATATTCATTACCATGATCTACCTCCTCAAATACCTTAGTGAAAAAAGTTAATAAATTCGTAAGGCAGGAACGCCCCTTTGTAAAACCATGCTGAGATTCGTTGATTAATTTATGCTTTTCAAGGTGGCTACGAACTGCCTCGGCAATTATTGATTCCATAAATTTTCCCACTATGGAGGTTAGGCTTATTGGTCTATAGTTCGAAGCTATGGACCTGTCACCTGTTTTGAAAATAGGTATCACATTTGCCATTTTCCACTTATCTGGCACCATGCCAGTTTGTAGTGATATGTTGAAAAGATTAGCCAAAGGTGTGCTAAGCTCCTCTTTACATTCCTTTAGAACCCTTGCATACAGTTCATCAGGGCCTGGGGATTTGTTAGGTTTTAATTTATCTATTTGCCTAAGGACCATGTCACTTGTGACCCTAATAGTGCACAGTTTATTATCGTCCTGTTCTACATAATTTATCATTACTGGAATATCGCTGGTATCCTCCTGTGTAAAAACTGAGAGGAAGTATGTGTTAAAAATTCTACACATTTCCTTATCACTGTCAGTGAGCTGACCCGAGGAACTTTTGAGTGGGCCTATCTTGTCCCTGATCTTACTTCTGTATACCTGAAAGAATCCTTTTGGGTTAGTCTTCGATTCTCTTGCAACTTTAACCTCATAATCTCTTTTTGCTTTTCTAATTCCCTTTTTTATTTCTCTCTTTAACTGAATATATCGATTTCTCAATTGCCCCTCTCCTCTTTTGATTTGCCTATATATGCCTCTCTTTTGACCAATCAGATATTTTAATCTATTGTTCATCCATTTAGGATCATTTTTGTTTGATCTGATTTCCCTATTTGGAACATAATTTGACTGAGCAGCTAGAACTATGCCCTGGAAAGCATCATATCGGCAACCATCACCACCTACCTGACCCTTAGTCAGGTCATTCCAGTTCAGCCCACCTAAGTAATTTTTCAGTCCTATGAAATCAGCCAAGCGAAAGTTAGGGACGGAGACTTGATTGCCATTATTAGGGGAATTCCATGATATATTAAAACTGAGTGATTTGTGATCACTTTCCCCAAGCTCATCATTAACCTCAAGATTATTAATTAGTGTTTCCCTACTGGCAAGAACCAAGTCAAGGAGGTTATTTCCCCTAGTTGGCTCTGTCACAAACTGTTTTAAAAAACAATCCTGGATCGTATCAAGAAAGTCACCTGACTCTAAATTTCCTGTCAAATTGCTCCAGTCAATCTGTCTATAGTTGAAATCTCCCATTAGCACAACATTTTCGTATGTAGATGCCTTACGAATTTCATCCCATAGAAGTTTACTGCACTCCCTATCAAGATTTGGGGCCCTGTAAATCACACCCAAAATTAGTTTTTCTCGGCCCTCGAGAAGCTGTAACCAAACAGATTCAGTGGCTGACGCTTCTAATTTAATATCTTGTCTAACACAACAATTTAAATTGTCTCTGACATACATCGCTACTCCACCACCTTTCCTGTTGACCCTGTCAGTGTGGAATAATTTATAGCCTTGTATGTGACATTCAGAGGGCATCTCTCTATCTTTCAGATTAAGCCAGGTCTCTGTTATAGCAATAATATCTATGTTTCCTGCACTTGCAATTAATCTTAGCTCATCTATCTTATTTCTTACACTCCTGCTATTAGTATAGTAAACCTTAAGGGAGCTAGTCCCTTGCTGCCCTCTGCTGTCCCCCTTTGTTTGCTGACCTGATCTATTGTCTTTATTTATAACTTCATGCTGAATGCCTTTTATACATTTACTGTTTCCAACCCAAGTGTTGCAACCTGCTTGTTTCCCACACACACCCATACCTCTATCTTCCTTCAGTTTAAAATCATAGGCATTTCACCAATGGCCTTCTCAATCGAGTCTGCAAGTGCTACCACCCCAGCCCCAGAGAGATGTACCCCATCCCTTGCATACATATCATGTTTGCCATAAAAGTTGTTCCAGTTGTCAATGAATGGGATTGCAAGTTCCTTGCAGTATCTGTCTAGCCAGCAATTTACACCAATTGCCCTAGACAACCATTCATTTCCTACTCCCCTTCTAGGCAAGATGCTACATATGATTGGGATCCCTCCCTTAGACTTAATGAAATCTATAGCTGACCTGTACTTATCTAGCAGCTCTTCTCTCCTACCCTTCCCAATATCATTTCCACCAGCACTGAGACAGATAATGGGCTTGTTCCCATTACCTGACGTGATATTATCCAGCCTGTTGACAATGTCCCCAACACCAGCTCCAGGGAAGCACACTCTATCTCTCATCTTCTTATTCCTATTACAAAAAGCACGGTCAATATATCTTACCTGAGAGTCACCAACCACAAGAATGCGCTTGCCTCCATTAGCAGGGGCAGTAGTACCCTTACCTTCACTGGCCACTGAAGTACATTCATCCTGAAGAACAGAGAAGCGATTTCCTACCTTCAGATCTTCACTCTTAACTTTCCTTACTCTGATGCGCCTTCCATTACTGTGAACCACTCGCCACTTGTAGCAGGTGCTGGACTGCACCTCACTGCTGGTAGCCGTTGCTACCTCCCCAGCTACAGCCTCCTCACAGCGAGAGACAGACTGCACCTCACTGCTAGAAGCCTCATTCCCCACAACTCCAGCCACCTCACACTCTCTCCCAGACCCATTGAGGTGGACCTTCAGCCTCCTAATCTCCTCCTGGAGAAGCAAGACCTCCTCCTTCAACTCTCCAACCTCAATTTTTAAAACACTGCAGTACAGTGGAATTGGCCAAAAATGGGGCTCAAAGTGGTCAAAATCGCCAATGCGTAAACATCGCCGAGACTGCTAACTTCGCAAGAGCATAATTCCATAAGTTTTCCATCAAATTTCATACTTTTGGTGTCATTATGATCGGAAAAAGATTCTCTATCTTTTCATAAGAATTTTTTTTTTTTTTAAATTTGGCCGACCCTGAGAACGAGTCTCGGAGAGGGCCTGTCGACCCTCAAAGGGTTAATAGACCACATCTGGACAAACACCATATCCCCTTTAAAATCAGGCATAATCACAGACAACACTACAGACCACTACCCAACCTTTCTCATAACTAATCTGGGCAAACTACCACAAGAAATTACTAAAGTAACCTTCAGACTACATAACGAGACAGCAGTTAACAACTTTATAGCAGCTATGAATAACATCGACTGGCAAAATGAGCTCGAAACATATACAGATATGAATGAATGTATAAATAATTTTCTAAAAAAAGCCCAATGCCTCTATAACAGACATTGCCCCAGAAAAACTAAACAGATCACAGTAAAGAGACTGAATAATGCCTGGCTAACACCAAGCATCCTCAAATCCATTAACACAATGCACAAATATGAAAAACAGTATAGAATGGGTCAAATAACTAGAGAACAATCGAAAAGTTATTCGTCAGCACTTACCAACCTGAGAAGAAGGTCAAAAAAAATGTATTATGAAAATAGATTACATAACATCAAAGGTGATATAAAAAAAACCTGGAAAACTCTATCTGAAATTCTTGGAACTAAACAGTTATCCAAAAACAAAATCAAACTAACAAAATCAGATGAACTCCTTCTCATTCCAACCGAAACAGCAAACAGACTTAATGTTTTCTTCTCCACCATAGGAAAAAACCTAGCAAACAAAATAGTCAGTAAATGTGGGGCTGATAGTGCTGTCCTGGGAGACAGTAATGGTGAAGCTGGAGGTGCTGTCCTGGGAGACAGTAATGGTGAAGCTGGAGGTGCTGTCCTGGGAGACAGTAATGGTGAAGCTGAAGGTGCTGTCCTGGGAGACAGTAATGGTGAAGCTGGAGATGCTGTCCTGGGAGACAGTAATGGTGAAGCTGGAGATTTTGTCCAGGTAGTCGGGAATTATACGCAGGAAGGAATACATATAAATGACCTCATAGGGGACAGGAGCCATAGTAGGGAAACAAGTGTAGTCAAAGATAAGACAAAACCAATATTGCAAACTAGAAATACCGCAGGAAATAGCAAACAAGAGGACTCCACTAGCAATAGTGAGGATATACTACCAAAAACAACTGGTGGGAGCTCCATTGTTGGTGCTAGGGAGGATAGAAGTAAGACAGGGAAACATGCACCAACAGGGAATACAGTCACAGAAACCCAAGGCAAACAGAAACCAAGCCTGTGCACATACTATGCACTTGGTATCTGCTGGCATGGGAAATCTGGAAAAACAGATGGGACGTGCAACTATGACCACCCTAGAAAATGCCATGCCCATATGACAACAGGAAAATGCAAACTCCCTTCCTGTAAGCTTTTTCACCCTGAACTGTGTACCTCTTCAGTACAGGAAAGACTGTGCTATAACTTAAATTGCCAGGCATACCATCTAAAGGGGACAAAAAGATACAAAACATCCAGGCCATGGGAAAACCTGGGTAGCCACAGCCACTCAAGAGGGAGAGGTTTTTTAGTGCCAGGAAGGAAAAAAAACTGGCAGGAAATGGCAGAAATCGTACACCAAATCCAGTCATTCCTGGAGTGGAACCACAGTCAATGGCCTCCACTCCAAACCAACAGATACAGATACTAATGCCAGAAAAAAAATCCCCCCCCAGTACCAACAATACCACCAGTCCGATAACATTCTTCTTTGCAAATATACAGGGTCTAAAGCCAGCAACAAACAACAAAATACTTTTCATCCGTGGTCTGCTTGCAGAGGCAAAGGCAATGTTCGCGGCTTTCACTGAGACCCACATAAAGGATCACTTGGACAACGAAATATGGATTCCAGGTTACAACCTATACAGATGTGACAGAGTGAACAGGCAAAAGGGGGGGGGTTGGCCTGTACATTGCAGAGTCACTTGTTTGCACAGAACTGCTTAATGCCTCAAATGATGTAGTGGAAGTTTTAGCAGTAAAGGTCGAGAACCAAAACCTAGTCATTGTGGTAGTCTACAAGCCTCCGGATGCAACATCCCAGCAATTCCAGGAACAGCTGTTAAAAATTGACCACTGTCTGGAAAATCTTCCAGCTCCTGCACCCAACATCTTGCTCCTGGGGGATTTCAACTTAAGGCACCTAAAATGGAGGAATATAGCAAATAATATTGTTGCAGTAATAACACCAGGAGGCAGCTCTGATGAAAACTCACACTCACACGAGCTTTTAAATCTCTGTACAAAATTCAATTTAAACCAGCAAATAATAGAGCCTACTAGACTGGAGAATACACTAGACCTCATCTTCACTAACAATGATGATCTGATAAGAAATGTCACCATATCAAAAACAATATACTCAGATCACAACATAATTGAGGTTCAGACATGTATGCGTGGAGCCCCAGACCGACATAATGAGACTAGTCATGAGGGAGCATTCACCAAATTCAACTTCAATAACAAAAACATAAAGTGGGACCAAGTAAACCAAGTCCTAACCGATATAAGCTGGGAAGATATACTAAGCAACACAGACCCCAACTTATGCCTAGAACAGATTAACTCGGTGGCACTCGATGTATGCACAAGGCTTATTCCTCTAAGAAAAAGGAGGAGTAGATGTAAAATAGAAAGAGACAGGTGCTCCCTTTACAGGCGACGGAAAAGAGTAACAGAGCGGCTAAAAGAGGGCAATATATCTGAAATGCGTAGGGAGACACTGGTCAGAGAAATAGCAAGCATCGAACTTAAGCTAAAAGAATCCTTTAGGAGTCAGGAATCGCGGGAAGAACTAAAAGCCATAAATGAAATCGAAAGAAACCCAAAGTATTTCTTCTCCTATGCCAAATCAAAATCGAGAACAACGTCCAGTATTGGGCCCCTACTTAAACAAGATGGGTCCTACACAGATGACGGCAAGGAAATGAGTGAGCTACTCAAGTCCCAATATGACTCAGTTTTTAGCAAGCCGCTAACCAGACTGAGAGTCGAAGATCAAAATTAATTTTTTATGAGAGAGCCACAAAATTTGATTAACACAAGCCTATCCGATGTTATCCTGACGCCAAATGACTTCGAACAGGCGATAAATGACATGCCCATGCACTCTGCCCCAGGACCAGACTCATGGAACTCTGTGTTCATCAAGAACTGCAAGAAGCCCCTATCACGAGCCTTTTCCATCCTATGGAGAGGGAGCATGGACACGGGGGTCGTCCCACAGTTACTAAAAACAACAGACATAGCCCCACTCCACAAAGGGGGCAGTAAAGCATCAGCAAAGAACTACAGACCAATAGCACTAACATCCCATATCATAAAAATCTTTGAAAGGGTCCTAAGAAGCAAGATCACCACCCATCTAGAAACCCATCAGTTACACAACCCAGGGCAGCATGGGTTTAGAACAGGTCGCTCCTGTCTGTCTCAACTATTGGATCACTACGACAAGGTCCTAAATGCACTAGAAGACAAAAAGAATGCAGATGTAATATATACAGACTTTGCAAAAGCCTTCGACAAGTGTGACCATGGCGTAATAGCGCACAAAATGCGTGCTAAAGGAATAACAGGAAAAGTCGGTCGATGGATCTATAATTTCCTCACTAACAGAACACAGAGAGTAGTCGTCAACAGAGTAAAGTCCGAGGCAGCTACGGTGAAAAGCTCTGTTCCACAAGGCACAGTACTCGCTCCCATCTTGTTCCTCATCCTCATATCCGACATAGACAAGGATGTCAGCCACAGCACCGTGTCTTCCTTTGCAGATGACACCCGAATCTGCATGACAGTGTCTTCCATTGCAGACACTGCAAGGCTCCAGGCGGACATCAACCAAATCTTTCAGTGGGCTGCAGAAAACAATATGAAGTTCAACGATGAGAAATTTCAATTACTCAGATATGGTAAACATGAGGAAATTAAATCTTCATCAGAGTACAAAACAAATTCTGGCCACAAAATAGAGCGAAACACCAACGTCAAAGACCTGGGAGTGATCATGTCGGAGGATCTCACCTTCAAGGACCATAACATTGTATCAATCGCATCTGCTAGAAAAATGACAGGATGGATAATGAGAACCTTCAAAACTAGGGAGGCCAAGCCCATGATGACACTCTTCAGGTCACTTGTTCTATCTAGGCTGGAATATTGCTGCACACTAACAGCACCTTTCAAGGCAGGTGAAATTGCCGACCTAGAAAATGTACAGAGAACTTTCACGGCGCGCATAACGGAGATAAAACACCTCAATTACTGGGAGCGCTTGAGGTTCCTAAACCTGTATTCCCTGGAATGCAGGAGGGAGAGATACATGATTATATACACCTGGAAAATCCTAGAGGGACTAGTACCGGACTTGCACACGAAAATCACTCACTACGAAAGCAAAAGACTTGGCAGACGATGCACCATCCCCCCAATGAAAAGCAGGGGTGTCACTAGCACGTTAAGAGACCATACAATAAGTGTCAGGGGCCCGAGACTGTTCAACTGCCTCCCAGCACACATAAGGGGGATTACCAACAGACCCCTGGCAGTCTTCAAGCTGGCACTGGACAAGCACCTAAAGTTAGTTCCTGATCAGCCGGGCTGTGGCTCGTACGTTGGTTTGCGTGCAGCCAGCAGCAACAGCCTGGTTGATCAGGCTCTGATCCACCAGGAGGCCTGGTCACAGACCGGGCCGCGGGGGCGTTGACCCCCGGAACTCTCTCCAGGTAAACTCCAGGTAAACACCCGTCCATCAGACTACCTCATAGGCACCTACCCAAATACGCTATTCCTAGCTCCAACCAACCCCATTGAAGTTACGCTCGTCATAAACACCCTTAAAAACAAGGCAGGAGACATAAACAACTTGCCTGCATTTATGTACAAAAAAGCTTTTCAAGTATTGTGACCAATTATTGCAACGCTCTTTAACAAATCCATTGAATCATCTACCTTCCCAACAATCCTCAAAATAGTGAGGGGTCACTCTGATCCATAAAGGAGGTGACCAAGCTGACTTGAATAACTATAGACTAATATCTAATTTACCACTGCTCTCTAAAATCTTTGAAAAATTAATTCATAGACGGATCTATTCCTACCTCGTTTCACACAACATATTAAACCCTTGTCAGTTTGTATTCAGGAGTAATAAAAGCACAAATGAACTAATATATACCGCACTTGAAAAGAAAGAAGTCCCGCTGGGCATTTTCATTGATTTACGTAAAGCTTTCGATACAGTCGACCATGAACTGCTGTACTCCAAATTAATGCACTATGGTATCAGAGGCCACCCCCTCAACTACCTAAAGTCATACCTTAGTAACAGAACTCAATATGTGTATGCAAATGATGCAAACTCTTCCACCCAACCAATCACAGTAGGAATCCCACAAGGAAGTGTCCTTGGACCACTCCTCTTTCTCATCTACATCAATGATCTACTGAATGCATCACAGCTACTCAAACCCATATCCAAACACAGTCATACTAGCAAATAAGTCAATGCTGAATTACAGAAAATATCTGCCTGGATGATGACTAACAAACTTACCCTGAACACTGATAAAACCTATTTCATTCAGTTTGGAAACAAAGCTGCAAATGATCCAATTAACATAACGATAAATGGATCATCAGTCACAAGACTCACAAGGGAAAATTCCTCGGTATCCACCTTGACAGTAGCCTTAAGTTCCGGACACACATACAACAAATCTCCAAGACTGTAGGCATACTATCAAAGATAAGGTACTACGTTCCACAATCAGCTCTCCTGGCACTGTACCATTCACTCATATACCCTTATCTTACATATGGAATTTGTGCATGGGGATCAACAACATCCAATCACCTAAAACCCCTAATAACCCAGCAAAAGGCAGCAGTAAGAATGATAACAAATTCCCACTCCCGCCAGCATACTCCACCAATTTTCAAAAGTCTGAATCTGCTCACCATTAAGAAGATCCATACTTATTCATGTGCCTACTACATACACAGAACAATACACACAAATATAAACCCTCCACTCATACTTCTCCTCACCAACCTAAATAGGACACATGACCACAACGCAAGACACATATCTCTTTTTGATATACCTCGTGTCCATATCACACTGTGTAAAAACTCTATGCACATAAAAGGCCCCAAAATATGGAATTCATTACCAGAAGATATTAAAGTAACCCAGTCTGAAAATCAAGTTAAGACTCTTCTCAAAAGCCGCTTAATCACCCTAGACTAAATGCTAAATACTCAGTACACACTTACTCACCTATGTACTCCCACATCATAACTGAAACTATCACTTTGAACCTTTTATCCATTGTTGACAGGAATATAATTGAATCATTGTTTTCACAAAAAGCATTTTCGAATATAAATGTATCTTTGTATTATACAAATTTTGATTCATTCATAATTAATATTCTACTGTACAACTATGAAATAATTACTATCCTGAAAATAAATGGTATAAAATACCGCCACAATGGAAACATAAACACATATGCAGTTTAATGTGATCCTTTATTGACAACGTTTCGCCCACACAGTGGGCTTTTTCAAGTCACAAACAGATCTACCTGGGGTTGAAGGTACGTGAGTATTTATAGTCAGGTTCAGAATGTTGAGGTCAGGTGGAGAATGCTGCATCTGATGATCTACCAGGTGGGGTTATAGAGTCTAAAATCTTGGGTAGCTTCACACTTGAGGAAGAAGTCGACAACACTCTTCCTTTCCTTGATGTTCTCTGCAAAACTGACCATGAACTTCGCTTTAAAGTCTATCGAACACCAACCAACCAAAACGATCTTCTCCACTTCTACTCTCACTACGACACCAAAACTAAACATGGTGTAATTATAGGCTTCTTCCTGTGCGCACTCAGAATCTGCAGCAATGAGTTCCTTGAGGAAGAATGCACTATAATTGAACAAGTATTTTCTAAACTCCACTATCCTCGTCACTTCATCAGAGACTGCAGACGGCGGGCATTAAACATCTTCAACACACCCAGAGAAGACACTGCCGAGAAGAGATACATAGTCCTCCCCACCAACTCCATTGCCAAACATGTTTCCAACATCTTTTCCAATACATCATTCCAAGTATCTACCTCCACAACCACGGCCATCAAGGACATCACCAGTAGTAGACAGGACAAGCTTCCATCCTCTGCAGGGGTATACATAATCCCTTGTAATGACTGCAACAAATTATACGTGGGCGAAACATCAAGAGACCTCCAAACACGTACACCTACCATCCGACTTACGACCTGCTCGACTTACGACCACTCGACTTATGATCATGTTTTTATGTCAAATTTCTGGGAAATAAACAACTCTGTGTTGTACACAGTGTTTATCCTAAACATTACAGTATAAAATACAGTACTAGCAGCATAAAAAGTAAAGTAAAACATGAAATACCAAAATAAAACAATAAAATAGTCATTACAAAAATGTTTTGTTGATATTCAGTAGTAAAGTTTGACTTATGACCATTTCGACTTACGACCGGTTTCTCGGAACCGAACTTGGTCGTAAGTCGGATGGTAGGTGTATTTCAGAACACCAATACGCAAGCAGGACTGACGATACAAGGAATGCCTGTGTACAACATCGCAATTCACACAACCATTTAATTAACTACAGAAACTCAAGACTTATCGCCACAGAAGACAACACTCAATATCGAAGAATCCTGGAATCATCGCTTATCTCTATAACCAACAGTTTCAACCAGAACAATGGCTTCTATAACATAGCTGAACCACTTGCCAAGAAACTTTTCATCGCTATCCCACATAAGAACATAGAACACTGCAGAAGGTCTGCTCACAACTTGTCCAATACCCCTCCTAAGCTACCCAAGATTTGAGACTCTATAACCCCACCCGGTAGATCATCAGATGCAGCATTCTCCACCTGACCTCAACATTCTGAACCTGACTATAAATACTCACGTACCTTCCACCCCAGGTAGATCTGTTTGTGACTTGAAAAAGCCCACTGTGTGGGCGAAACGTTGTCAATAAAGGATCACATTAAACTGCATATGTGTTTATGTTTCCAATTACTATCCTACTGTACAACTATGATATACTCCTTAGTATTAAGTAGACTGTAAGCCAGTAATGTTAAGTTGGCCCATAATGCCTAGGCATAATAGAGGCTCTCTCTGCATTGCAACCCACTATTGTATATATAAAATCTCAATGTACTGTTTGCAAAGACATAAAATAAATAAATAAAATAAATGTAAAATACTTGAGCCCTTCTAGATGTAAGTTAGGCTTACCCAGAATGTTCTGCAGAACTAAGGGGTTTTACATGTGAGAGATGTAATGTCATCCAGTTTTGTACCAATGATGTTTCAAGTGAAAATATATTAATTGATCAGATTACATTTTTTCTCATATTTCCTTCTTGATAGTTTACTTATTTCAAGACTAAATTATATTGCATTGCTGTGTAATTACAAATACAATGACTTTACAGATTTTATCCAGTTGGTGAAAGTGTGCAGCGTCTCCTTCAGAAGGACATGCTTCTGAGTGGCTATCATGTTCCTGCTGGGGTAAATCACACATAAAAAAGTTTTTTTATTGATTTTAAATTTAATGTGCTGAATAATATATTTCATGCTTAAAAATCCTCCTTTATTATCATAACCAGACTCATTTATAATTTTACAGTTACTGAGTTTGAAAAAATAATTACAAACTAATTATCATTGATATATGATAAGTATATAGTACAGTGGACCCCCGCATAACGGACGCCTTGCATAGCGGACAATCCGCATAGCGGACGCTTTGTTCGCTAAAATTTTGCCCCGCATAGTGGACAAAAACCCGCTCAGCGGCCTTCGTCCGAGACGCGTCCAATGTGCGGCCTGAGCCACGCTCACATGTTCCGCGGGTGGCATTGTTTACCAGCCAGCCTCCGCGGTAACATCCAAGCATACAATCGGAACATTTTGTATTATTACAGTGTTTTTGGTGATTTTTTTCTGGAAAATAAGTGACCATGGGCCCCAAGAAAGCTTCTAGTGCCAACCCTACAGCAATAAGGGTGAGAATTACTATGGAGATGAAGAAAAAGATCATTGATAAGTATGAAAGTGGAGTGCGTGTCTCCGAGCTGGCCAGGTTGTATAATAAACCCCAATCAACCATTGCTACTATTGGTGGTACAGCTGCTGCTGCTGCTGTACCACCGTCAGCTGCTGCTGCACTGTCAGCTGCTGCTGCTGTACCACCGTCAGCTGCTGCTGCTGCTGTAGTACCGTCTGCTGCTGCTGTAGCATCGTCTGCTGCTGCTGTAGCATCGTCTGCTGCTGCTGTAGCATCGTCTGCTGCTGCTGCTGCTGCTGTAGCATCGTCTGCTGCTGCTGTAACATCGTCAGTTGCTGCTGTAGCATCGTCTGCTGCTGCTGTAGCATCGTCTGTTGCTGCTGTAGCATCGTCTGTTGCTGCTGTACCACCGTCAGCTGCTGCTGCTGCTGTACCACCGTTGTTGGTGTGGCTTATTGAGAATACCAAGAAACAATTAACCCCAGAGGGTTAGCTACCCAGGATAACCCAAGAAAGTCAGTGTCATCGAAGACTGTCTAACTTATTTCCATTGGAGTCCTTAATCTTGTCTCCCAGGATGCAACCCACACCAGTTGACTAACACCCAGGTGAACAGGGAAAATGCCTGGAACTAGTGCTCATATTGGTGAATTTAGAGCCAGCAAAGGTTGGTTTGAGAGATTTAAGAATCGTAGTGACATACACAGTGTGATAAGGCCTGTTCTGGAAGAAAATACCAAACAGGACCTACAGTACTCAGGAGGAAAAGGCACTCCCAGGACACAGTGTCTCATCAGTCATTGCTGCATCTTCAATAAAGGTAAGTGTCATTTATTCTTCATTTAGTAGAGTAGTACATGCACAATATATATTGAGCATGTACTACTTTATTATTGTGCATGTATCCTTCTCTTTGTGTGTAGGAAAATGTATATTTCATGTGGTAAAAATTTTTTTTTCAGACTTTTGGGTGTCTTGCACGGATTAATTTGATTTCCATTATTTCTTATGGGGAAAATTCATTCGCATAGTGAACATTTCGCATAACAGCCAGCCCTCTTGCACGGATTAAGGTCGCTATGCGCGGGTCCACTGTATATGGTAAGTATTTTTATATGGTAAGTTTGTATAGGAAAGAGCAGTTTTAGAAGTTTGCTTTAAGTGTAATGTTTAAAGTAACACATGCAAAAAAGAAATTATATAGTGTATTGATATGCATTTCATTATGACATGTAGACTATGAAATTTGATGTGCTTTTGGAGTGTGAGCAAAGTAACCTATGAAGGGAAACCAGTTAGATGGACTGGAGTCCAGTCCTGGAGGTGAGAAATCATTGCCTGACTTCTGACGAAGTAGTGTGGTTGATGCAGCTCAGAGAGCCATTTGAATGGTGGTGTCTGCATATTTCTGGCAAAACAGCTATTGATTAATGATGGTTTCCTTTTTTTGGTGTGAGATTCCTGATACAAACCTAGAATTGTTGCACTGAATTAAGGTAAATACATATATAGCTGGTTTGTATATAGCTGTTTTTAACACTGGCTGTCTCCCACCTTAGTAGTGACCCAAAAAGAGAAGAAACACTTTCTCCATCATTCACTCCATCACTGTCTTGCCATCACTGTCATTCCATCACTGTCTTGCTGATACTACAGTTCAGATACCCTTATAAACTCCAAATATTGCCACCCATCCTTCAGAGCGCAGGCACTGTACTTCCCACCTCCAGTACTCAAGTCTGGCTAATTGGTTTCCCTGAATCCTTTCATAAATGTTGCCTTGCTCACACTCCAACAGCAGGTCAAGTCATAAAAAACACTTGCCTCCACTCACTCCTATCTAACATGCTCACAGACACCTGTTGTATGCCCAAGCCTCTCGTATACAAAACTTTCCCCTCCCTCCAACCTTTCCTAGGGTGACCAGTACCTCATCTTCCCTCCAAAGTAAATATAATCACCCTCCAAATCATCTTATTTTGCTCCATCCTTTCTAAATGTCTAAACCACCTCAACAACCTCTCCTCAGTCCTCTGGATAATAATTTAAGTAACTCCACACCTCCCCCTAATATCCAAACTACAAATTATCTGCATAATATTTATACTACACATTGCAATCAGACACGAAATCTCCACTGCCTCCACCCTCCTCACTGCAATATTCACCACCCATGCTTCACACCCATATATAAGTGTTGGTACCACTATACTCTTATACATTCTCTTTTTTTGCCTCCATGGATAATGTTCTTTGTCTCCACAGATACCTCAGTGCACCACCCACCTTTTTCCTTTCATCAGCCCTACAGTTTACCTCGTTTTTCATATGCACATCTGCCAACATGTCCACTCAGAAATATCTGAACACATTAACTTCCTCCATACCCCCTCTAATCCGATATCCAGTTTTTCCTTGCCTAACTCGTTTGATATCCTCATCACCTTACTCGTATCTATGTTCCCTTTCAACTTCCTTTACATACCCTCCCAAACTCATCCACTAACCTTTGCAACTTCTCTTCAGTCTCTCCCTAAAGCACAGTATCATCAACAAAAAGTAACTGTGTCAGCTCCTATTTTGTATTTGATTCCACATAATTTAACCCTTTGACTGTCGCAAGCCCATTTCTGAAACTGTCATTCTATGTTGCAAAATTTTTGGGAAAAAAAACAAAATTTTCTTGTGAAATGATAGAGAATCTTTTCCCGATGGTAATGACACCAAAAGTACGAAATTTGATCAAAAACTTATGGAATTATGCTCCCGCGATGTTAGTGATCTCGGCAATATATACGCATCAGCGATTTCGCCGACTTTGAGCCCTATTTTCGGCCAATTCCATTGTTCCAGTCAAGCAAACTCATAGCAATTTCTTTAGAACTCCATTTTTTTCTATCAACTGAGTACAAGAAACTACCCATTTACCAATTTCAACTACCCAATAAAGTGGTCAGAAATTGGCAATTTGGCCAATTTGATGCAAATTAAAAAAGATGCCAATTTCAAAATAGGGTCCAGAAAAAACAATGCAGACATTCTTGGCACTAAAATAACATGTCTTCTGTTCATTAGTCATGTCTCTAGGCCCCTCTTATATTACTCTTACTTTCTATTTTGATTTTTTATTCACACAAAAAACAGAAGATTTATTATTATGCAGACTACTGCATTATTGTAAAAATGGTATAAATAATATCTGCGCACTAGTGAAAGAATATTAGAGTCCCCAGTTGACGTGTATTGGATGTGTGGTGTGATTTACTTACTCTTGAACATTGGTAAAAATTGAACATATCCGCTACTTTGAGCTCAATTTCAAGGTCATTTTCATTGTGAAACTAATTAAAATCATCTCTATTTCTGTAATATGTTTTCCATTCTATCAAATGAGACCAAGAAAACGAGAATACAACCAAAAATTCTATACAAAAATACACCTCAAATTTGGTGTTTTAATCCAAAAACACAAAGTTTTTTTCTCATTATGCACTGCGTACTGCAGGATTTTTTTTATGTGGTGCACACTGACCACACAGACCCATTCTCTCACATGTGGGCCTACCAGCTTTCTCCTGCTTGATTTGAAGCCGCTAGAATTATTGAGTATATATACGTCCGAAACACTGGCTCGTAAGACGTATATATACGGCCGAAACAGTCAAAGGGTTAATCACACTCCTCTTCCCAACACCCTTGCATTTACTTCTTTTACAACCTCATCTATAAATATGTTAAACAACCATGGTGACATCACGCATCCCTATCTAAGGCCTACACACCCTAACTTGAGCCTCACTATCCTCTTTACAGCATTTAGTAACTTACTACCTATTCTATACACTTGTAACATCTGCTACATTGCTCTCCTATCCACCCTATCATATGCCTTTTTTAAATCCATTAAAGTAATGAAAACTTCTCTCCTCTTCTCTAAATATTGTTCACACATCCCCTACCCATTCTAAAGCCTCCTTGTTCATCTGCAGTCCTGCTCTCCATCTTACCCCTAATTATTTCAATAATAACCCTACCATACATTTTATCTAGTATACTCAGTAGGCTTATTCCCTTATAATTTTTACTCTTTTGTTCCCTTCCCTTTATATGAAGGAACTATGCATGCTCTCTGCCAGTCCTCATGTACCTTCTCCTCTTTCATACATTGAACAAAAGTACCAACCACTCCAAAACTATATCCCCACCTGCATTTAATATTTCTGTCACGATCCCATCAGTTTCAGCTGCTTTACCCATGTGGATCACAAATTCCTGTGCCAAACAACACATCCCCACCATTCTTCAAGAGCTTGAACTTAATATACAAAATCTACACACTTATTATTGTGCCTACTACATATACAGAACATTAAACTCCAATATAAACCCTCTGCTTAAACTTCACCTAGACAGCTACATCAGAACACACAGGCATAAGATGAGGCACAAACCCTTTTTGACATCCCTTGTGTCTATCTCACACTATGCAAAAATGCAATGCGCATAAAGGGCTTGAAAATCTGGAACTCTCTGCCTGAACCAGCAAAAGGTCCTCTACTCACAAATAAATTTTGGACCATACTTAAGAATCATCTCCTCTCTCAATAATAACCATACCCACACTATACTAATCTCTAACCAAATTTGAAGCAGCTCTCCCAGACATTTTATTATCCCTTATCTATTCAACCATTATTACAAATTGAAAAATGTATGTTTGTATCATAAATTGTATTACCTCATATTAATACGTAATTGAGTAAAATACTGAATATTTGAAGTTTGTCTAGACTTGAGTAGTCTGAGTATTATTTAAGTCTGCCTGAAATACCTCAGCATGATAGTGGCTTTTTTTGTACCAATCAAATTATGAAATGTAAATACACATTGTAACCTTTGCAAAGAAATAAACTTTTGTTTTCGTTCTACCCAGTGCCTCGCACACCTCCCCCACACTCACATCTAGCTCCTCTTCACTCTTAAAAGATGTTATACCTCCCTGGCCAATTTATGAAATCACTGCCTCCTTCACTTCATCAACATTTAACAGTTCCTGAAAATATTCTCGCCATCTTCCCAATGCCTCTAGCTCCCCATCTAATAACTTCCCTATTCTGTTTTTAACTATCAAATTCATTTGTTTCCTAGACATTCTCAACCTATTTATCTCTAAAACTTTTTTTTCTCAGCCAATTCGTTGGATCCTCTTCCACACACTCATTTGCTATCCTTTTACACTACCTCACCACTCTCTTCACCTCTCTTTTACTCTCCATATACTCCACCCTTCTTATATCACTTGTGCTTTGTAAACGTGTCATAAATAGACTTTTTCTCCTTTATCACCCCCTTTACCTCATCGCTCCATTGATCACTCCTCTTTCCTCCTGCATCCACCCTCCTATATCCACAAACTTCTGCCCCACATTCTAACACTGCATTTTGAAAGCTATCCCTAACTTCTTCAAGCCCCGCACTACCTATACTCTCACTATGTGCTCCCAAAAGTTGCTTATATCTCACCCTAACTTCCTCGTCCCTTGGTTTTAAAACTTTCACCTCATTTAATAATCTTATCTTCAGACAACTTAACCCTTTGACTGTTTTGGTCGTATATATACGTCTTACGAGGTACCGTATTTGACGTATATACAGTGGACCCCCGCATACCGTTGGCATCACATAACGTTAAATCCACATACTGCTACATTTTATCGCCAAGATTTTGCCTCGCATACCGCTAAAAAACCCGCTCACCGCTGTTCGTCCGAGACGCGTCTAATGTGCGCCCTTAGCCAGCCTCACATGTTCCGCTGGTGGCATTGTTTACCAGCCAGCCTCCGCGGTAACATCCAAGCATACAATCGTATTATTACAGTGTTTCTGGTGATTTTATCTGCAAAATAAGTGACCATGGGCCCCAAGAAAGCTTCTAGTGCCAACCCTACAGGAATAAGGGTGAGAATTACTATAGAGATGAAGAAAGAGATCATTGATAAGTATGAAAGTGGAGTGCGTGTCTCCAAGCTGGCCAGGTTGTATAGTAAACCCCAATCAACCATCGCTACTATTGTGGGCAACAAAAAGGCAATCAAGGAAGCTGTTCTTGCCAAAGGTTTAACTGTGTTTTCGAAACAGAGATCGCAAGTGATGGAAGATGTTGAGAGACTGTTATTGGTGTGGATAAATGAGAAACAGATAGCAGGAGATAGCATCTCTCAAGTGATCATAAGTGAAAAGGCTAGGAAGTTGCATCAGGATTTAATTAAAAAAATGCCTGCAACTAGTGATGATGTGAGTGAATTTAAGGCCAGCAAAGGTTGGTTTGAGAGATTTAAGAGGCGTAGTGGCATACATAGTGTGATAAGGCATGGTGAGGCTGCCAGTTCGGACCACAAAGCAGCTGAAAAATATGTGCAGGAATTCAAAGAGTACATAGAAACTGAAGGACTGAAACCTGAACAAGTGTTTAATTGTGATGAAACAGGCCTGTTTTGGAAGAAAATGCCAAGCAGGACCTACATTACTCAGGAGGAAAAGGCACTCCCAGGACATAAGCCTATGAAAGACAGGCTTACTCTGTTGATGTGTTCCAATGCTACTGGTGATTGCAAAGTGAAGCCTTTATTAGTGTATCACTCTGAAACTCCCAGACCGTTCAGGCAAAAGAATGTCCTCAAGGAAAATTTGTGTGTGCTGTGGAGGGCAAACAGTAAGGCATGGGTCACTAGGGACTTTTTCTATGACTGGTTACACCATGCATTTGCCCCCAATGTGAAAGATTACCTAACTGAAAAGAAATTAGAACTTAAGTGTCTCCTGGTGTTAGACAATGCCCCTGGTCATCCTACAGACGTGGCAGAGCGACTTTATGGGGACATGAAATTCATTAAGGTGAAGTTTTTGCCTCCTAATACCACTCCTCTCCTGCAGCCCATGGACCAGCAGGTTACTGCAAACTTCAAAAAACTGTACACAAAAGCTCTGTTTAAAGGTGCTTTGTAGTGACCTCAGAAACTCAACTGACTCTAAGAGACTTTTGGAGAGATCACTTTAATATCCTCAATTGTGTAAACCTTATAGGTAAGGCTTGGGAGGGAGTGACTAAGAGGACCTTGAACTCTGCTTGGAAGAAACTGTGGCCAGAATGTGTAGACCAAAGGGATTTTGAAGGGTTTCAGGCTAACCCTGAGAATCCTATGCCAGTTGAGGAATCCATTATGGCATTGGGAAAGTTCTTGGGGTTGGAGGTTAGTGGGGATGATGTGGAAGAGTTGGTGGAGGAGGACAATGAAGAACTAACCACTGATGAGCTGATAGATCAACTTCAACAGCAAGAGGCCAGACCTGAGGAAACTGGTTCGAAGGATGGGAGAGAGAAATTGAAGAAATTGCCTACTACAAAGATTAAGGAAATCTGTGCAAAGTGGCTTTAAGTGCAAACCTTCATAGATGAAAATCATCCTCACACAGCTATTGCAAGCCGTGCTGGTGACTATTACACTGACAGTGTTGTGAAACACTTTAGGGAAGTCATAAAGGAACGAGAGGTACAGGCCACTATGGACAGATATGTTGTGCGACAGAAGTCCAGTGACTCTGAAGCTGGTCCTAGTGGCATTAAAAGAAGGGAAGTAACCCCAGAAAAGGACTTGACACCTCAAGTCTTGATGGAAGGGGATTCCCCTTCTAAACACTAACACTCTCTCCTCCTCCCATCCCATCAATCATCACCAGATCTTCAATAAAAGTAAGTGTCATGTAATTGTGCGTGCCTTTTTCAGTTTGTGTGTATTAAAATTAACATTTCAGGTGGTAAATTTTTTTTTTTCATACTTTTGGGTGTCTTGCACGGATTAATTTGATTTCCATTATTTCTTATGGGGAAAATTGATTCGCATAACGATAATTTCACATAACAATGAGCTCTCTTGCACGGATTAATATCGCTATGCGGGGGTCCACTGTATACTCATAAATTCTAGCGGCTTCAAATCAAGCAGGAGAAAGCTGGTAGTCCCGCATGTGAGAGAATGGGTCTGTGTGGTCAGTGTGCACCATATAAAAAAAAAATCCTGGAGCACGCAGTGCATAATGAGAAAAAAAAAACTCAGACCGTTTTTTTTAATTCAAATGTCGACTTTGTGGTCTATTTTCGTATAGTATTTATGGTTGTATTCTCGTTTTCTTGGTCTCATTTGATAGAATGAAAAACATATTATAAAAATAGAGGTGATTTTGGTTGGTTTGACTATAATAAGAACCTGGAAATGGAGCTCAAAGTAGGGGAAATGTTTGATTTTTGCCGATGTTCAAAAGTAAACAAATGATGTCATTGTCCAATAAATGCCCAACTAGCCATTCTAATATGCAGTCATGAATGGGTTGACATTATTTGTACAACTATTACAATATTGCAGTAGTCTGCATAACAGTAAATCTTCTATTTTTTGTTTGAATAAAAATTCAAAATAGAAAGCAAGAGTAATATCAGAGGGGCCTGGAGACATGACTGATGAACAAAGAAAATGTTATTTTAGAGCCAGGAATGTCTGCATTGTTCATTCTGGACCTTATTTTGAAATTGTCATATTTTTTAATTTTCGTGAAATTGGCAAAATTGCAAATTTCTGACCACGTTATTGGGTAGTTGAAATCAGTAAATGGGCAGTTTCTTGTACTCAATCGATAGAAAAAATGGAGTTCTAAAGAAATAGCTCTGAGTTTGGTTGACTGGAACAGTGGAATTAGCCAAAAATAGGGTTCAAAGTGGGCCAAAAACGCCGATTTGTAAATATCGCCGAGGTTGCTAACTTCGTGAGAGCGTAATTCCGTCAGTTTTCCATCAAATTTCATTTTTTTTTTGGTGTCAATACAATTGGGAAAAGATCCTCTATCATTTCATAAGAAAAAAATAATTTTTTTTTAAATTTTGCAACACCAGGAGACACCTCAGGATTGGGGGTTGCGACAGTGAAGGGGTTAATTACAGTAGGACCCCATATCCATGAGGGATACATTCCAAGGACCTGCCATGGATACTGAAACCGTGGATAATAGCAAACCCTATATTTAAGCCCTATACAAACCTATTACAAAGTTTAATTGATAAATTATGCACAGTAAGTGGAGAATTATCACTTTTTCACTGATGAGAAGCACTTTGCGGCCAGCTTCTCTACTTTTGTGTTTTGGTGCCATTATTATGGAAAATTAAGAGGTATTTTTGGGCCACCGTAAACCGAGGATAACTGAAACATGCATACTGTATATTATACTTAGGATTCAAATAATCCAACTACAGCTATACAATGTCGGGAAACTTAGGTTCTAGTTTTAGTCTGAAATGCTCTGCGAAACCATGGGCATTCCATAATGTAGGAAATAAATATAATTAGTTTTGTAATGCATATTTTCTGGAAACAAAAATTTATTTACAGTGGACCCCCGCATACCATACGCATCGCATACTGTACAATCCGCATACCGCTCGCTTTTTTCGCAAAAATTTTGCCTCACGTACCGCCCAAAAACCCGCTCACCGCTCTTCGTCCGAGACGCGTCCAATGTGCGCCCTTAGCCAGCCTCACATGTGCCGCCGGTGGCATTGTTTACCAGCCAGCCTCCGCGGTAACATCCAAGCATACAATCGGAACATTTCGTATTATTACAGTGTTTTCGGTGATTTATCTGGAAAATAAGTGACCATGGGCCCCAAGAAAGCTTCTAGTGCCAACCCTACAGGAATAAGGGTGAGAATTACTATAGAGATGAAGAAAGAGATCATTGATAAGTATGAAAGTGGAGTGCGTGTCGCCGACCTGGCCAGGTTGTACAAGAAACCCAAATCAACCATCGCTACTATTGTGGGCAACAGAAAGGCAATCAAGGAAGCTGTTCTTGCCAAAGGTTTAACTGTGTTTTCGAAACAGAGATCGCAAGTGATGGAAGATGTTGAGAGACTCTTATTGGTGTGGATAAATGAAAAACAGGTAGCAGGAGATAGCGTCTCTCAAGCGATCATAAGCGAAAAGGCTAGGAAGTTGCATGAGGATTTAATTAAAAAAATGCCTGCAACTAGTGATGATGTGAGTGAATTTAAGGCCAGCAAAGGTTGGTTTGAGAGATTTAAGAAGCGTAGTGGCATACATAGTGTGATAAGGCATGGTGAGGCTGCCAGTTCGGACCACAAAGCAGCTGAAAAATATGTGCAGGAATTCAAGAAGTACATAGACAGTGAAGGACTGAAACCTGAACAAGTGTTTAATTGTGATGAAACAGGCCTGTTTTGGAAGAAAATGCCAAGCAGGACCTACATTACTGAGGAGGAAAAGGCACTCCCAGGACATAAGCCTATGAAAGACAGGCTTACTTTGTTGATGTGTTCCAATGCTAGTGGTGATTGCAAAGTGAAGCCTTTATTAGTGTATCACTCTGAAACTCCCAGACCGCTCAGGCAAAAGAATGTCCTCAAGGAGAATTTGTGTGTGCTGTGGAGGGCAAACAGTAAGGCATGGGTCACTAGGGACTTTTTCTATGACTGGTTACACCATGCATTTGCCCCCAATGTGAAAGATTACTTAACTGAAAAGAAATTAGAACTTAAGTGCCTCCTGGTGTTAGACAATGCCCCTGGTCATCCTACAGACGTGGCAGAGCGACTTTATGGGGACATGAAATTCATTAAGGTGAAGTTTTTGCTTCCTAATACCACTCCTCTCCTGCAGCCCATGGACCAGCAGGTTATTGCAAACTTCAAAAAACTGTACACAAAAGCTCTGTTTGAAAGGTGCTTTGTAGTGACCTCAGAAACTCAACTGACTCTAAGAGAGTTTTGGAGAGAGCACTTAAATATCCTCAATTGTGTAAACCTTATAGGTAAGGCTTGGGAGGGAGTGACTAAGAAGACCTTGAACTCTGCTTGGAAGAAACTGTGGCCAGAATGTGTAGACAAAAAGGATTTTGAAGGGTTTGAGGCTAACCCTGAGAGGATTATGCCAGTTGAGGAATCCATTGTGGCATTGGGAAAGTCCTTGGGGTTGGAGGTTAGTGGGGATGATGTGGAAGAGTTGGTGGAGGAGGACAATGAAGAACTAACCACTGATGAGCTGATAGATCAACTTCAACAGCAAGAGGCCAGACCTGAGGAAAATGGTTCAGAGGAGGGGAGAGAGAAATTGCCTACTACAAAGATTAAGGAAATCTGTGCAAAGTGGCTTGAAGTGCAAACCTTCATGGATGAAAATCACCCTCACACAGCTATTGCAAGCCGTGCTGGTGATTATTACACTGACAATGTTGTGAAACACTTGAGGGAAGTCATAAAGGAACGAGAGGTACAGGCCACTATGGACAGATATGTTGTGCGAAAGAAGTCCAGTGACTCTGAAGCTGGTCCTAGTGGCATTAAAAGAAGAAGGGAAGTAACCCCAGAAAAGGACTCGACACCTCAAGTCTTAATGGAAGGGGATTCCCCTTCTAAACACTAACACTCTCTCTCCCCTCCTCCCATCCCATCAATCATCACCAGATCTTCAATAAAAGTAAGTGTCATGTAATTGTGCATGCCTTTTTCAGTTTGTGTGTATTAAAATTAACATTTCATGTGGTAAATTTTTTTTTTTTCATACTTTTGGGTGTCTTGCACGGATTAATTTGATTTCCATTATTTCTTATGGGGAGAATTCATTCGCATACCGAACATTTCACATAACAATCAGCCCTCTTGCACGGATTAAAGTCGCTATGCGGGGGTCCACTGTATTATTACAAAGTTCCTAGGTAGTAGGTTGGTAGACAGCAACTGCCCAGGGAGGTACTACCATCGTACCAAGTGAGTGTAAAATGAAAGCCTGTAATTGTTTTACATGATGGTAGGATTGCTGGTGTCTTTTCTGTCTCATAAACACGCAAGAATTTGGGTACATTTTGCTACTTCTTACACTTAGGTCAGACTACACATGCAGTACACATGTAGTACAAGCATATATGTACACACCCCTCTGGGTTTTCTTCTATTTTCTTATTAGTTCTTGTTCTTATTTATTTCCTCTTATCTCCATGGGGAAGTGGAACAGAATTCTTCCTCCGTAAGCCATGTGTGTCATAAGAGGCGACTGAAATGCCTGGAGCAAGGGGCTAGTAACCCCTTCTCCTGTATACATTTGTTTTTCTTTTTTGGGCCACCCTGCTTTGGTGGGTTACGACAGTTTTGTTGAAAGATGATGATTTACGAAGTTGACCTACTGAGGGGCACAGCTGATGCTGCCTCCCACATTTTTGTATTATTATTTTTTCTTTACTTTGGCTTTATCAAATGCAAAAAGGATGCATAAAATACACAAAAAAAATTATAGGCTTTAGCAGAAAGCTTAGAAAATACAAAACATCAGTATCTGGCTATCTGACCTTTTTGATTCATTTTGTTTTTTAATTGTTAGAGTTTGGTGGCAAACAATTCATGTGTGTTTCAGTCCAGTATTTTTTGGTATTTATAGTATTTTTATGTTATGAAACATATTGCATTATTGATATGATTACCTAAATGTTGATTCATATACTTTACTAACCAAAATGAAGAGCACATTTTATGTTCCTAATTTTATTTCAGGCTTACGTTGATTTAAATGCTTACATTTGGTTACAAAGTGATCGCTACTTCCAAGACCCAGGCATGTTGCGTCCTGAACGCTGGCTGAGAGACTTATCTGGAAGTACAAACATAGATCCCTACATCCTCAATCCATTCAGTATTGGTACTCGGATGTGTGCAGGTTTGTTCATACACATACTGGACTTGATGTTTAGCTTTTGATACACTGTGTAAGAAAACTTTACTGTAGTATTGCTTGTAGCATGTTCTATATGGCAGATTACTGCATTAATCTCTCATAAAACCCTCTTGTTATGTTTATCACTCTACAGGTCGCAGGTTTGCAGAGCAGGATTTGTATGTTGGCCTGTGTCGATTGCTGCTGAAGTTTCATTTAGTGGCAACAGACAACACTCCACCACAGCAAGAATGGAGTATGCTGCTACGACCAAAGATTCCACTGCCTCTACAGTTCGTTCCAAGGAATTAATCACTGATGCAGTGTTATTCTGTACATCAATATAATATTGTCATATAACAGCCGTGATATACAGGCAACCCCCAACTTACAACTACCTGATCTGTGTTTCTCCCTGCCTTGCATTTATGGCCATGGTGTTCCTTCTCAGAAACTGAACACCCTTTAATAACATGTACCTGCTGGAACTAAAGGTTCGGCTTATGTCAGAGAAACTAGTAACAACTCGTCTGGAACTAATTAGCAACTGGCAGTGGCTCAGAACTAATTAGGTTTTAGTTGTGGGGGCCACCTGTATTAAAAGACCAGGTATGCGCAATATATGGAGTGTGAGCTGGGTAATATTTTGTGAAGGGATTCAGGGAAACTGGTTTGCCGGACTTTAGTCTTGGAGGTGTTTAGAGTGAAATCTAAACTGTCATATCTGTGCACCTCTGGCAAAACAGTGATAATGTGAATGATGGTGAAAGTGTTTCTTTTTCAAGTCACTCTGCCTTGGTGGGAGATGGCCATTGTGTAAAAAAAAAAATGGATTGCATTACCTTGGACGAAGGAAAAAATGTGTATACAGTAGGGCCCTGCTTTACGGCGTTTCACTTTACGGCGTTCCACTAATACGGTCATTTCAAATTATGACCAAAACTCTCTACACAGCTCCCCCCACCTGACTTTCTAATGTGGTCACTGTGCCCCAACTGGTTTGTTTACATTCTCTGTGAGATCTGTAAGTACTAAGTCTCTCTATTATGTCTGGAAACTCCAAAATTTCAAGTGTTTATAACCCTTAAATGGTCCAAACGTATATATACGTTCTCTCGCGTAGCGCCCCAAACGTATATATACGCTTCATTTGTCTTTTATTCAACATTGGCACGATAGGCCTGAGTCACCCAGACATGAGAGAATGGGTGTGCACACTCATATGAAAAAAATATGAAAAAAATTGGGGATGCCTGGGTACAACATGCTCTTTTTTCCTATAAAAAAAAAAGATTTTTTTTTCCCTCAAAATATTCGGGGTGGTGCACAGGTGAATGTACATATACGTTTAGACTGTTTAAGGGTTAAAAGTTATTTCATGTTTTATATATACTCTGATAATTATACATATGTATACCTGTACCTAAATAAACTTACACACTGTGCTGGCATGCAGGTACATAATAAAATCAGTAAGAGTGTCTTATGTCTCAAGATACCATATTAGTGATGGTAGACAGCAACCACCCAGGGAGGTACTACCGTCCTGCCAAGTGAGTGTAAAACGAAGCCTGTGATTGTTTTACATGATGGTAGGATTGCTGATGTCTTTTGTCTGTCTCATAAATATGCAAGATTACAGGCATGTCTTGCTACTTCTACTTACACTTAGGTCACACTACACATACATGTACACATTTATTTATACACACTCATCTGAGTTTTTCTTTGATTTTATCTTAATAGTTCTTGGTCTTATTAATTTTCCTTTTATATCCATGGGGAAGTGGAATAAGAATCTTTCCTCCGTAAGCCATGCGTGTTGTAAAAGTCAACTAAAATGCCGGGAACAATGGGCTAGTAACCCCTTTTCCTGTAAAGATTACTAAAAAGAATAAGAAGAAGAAAATTGTCAAAGTGGGAAGTCTGAATGTGCGTGGATGTTGTGCAGATGATAAGAAAGAGATGATTGTGGATGTTATGAATGAGAAGAAGCTGGATGTCCTGGCTTTAAGTGAAACAAAGCTGAAGGGGGTGGGAGAGTTTCAGTGGAGAGGAATAAATGGGATTAGGTCAGGGGTTTCAAATAGAGTTAGAGCTAAAGAAGGAGTAGCAATAATGTTGAAGGATAAGCTATGGCAGGAAAAGAGGGACTATAAATGTATTAATTCAAGGATTATGTGGAGTAAAATAAAGATTGGATGTGAAAAGTGGGTTATAATAAGCGTGTATGCACCTGGAGAAGAGAGAAGTGTAGAGGAGAGAGAGAGATTTTGGGAAATGTTGAGTGAATGCGTGGGGAGTTTTGAATCAAGTGTGAGAGTAATGGTGGTTGGGGATTTTAATGCTAAAGTGGGTAAAAATGTTATGGAGGGAGTAGTAGGTAAATTTGGGGTGCCAGGGGTAAATGTAAATGGGGAGCCTTTAATTGAGCTATGTGTAGAAAGAAATTTGGTAATAAGTAATACATATTTTATGAAAAAGAGGATAAATAAATATACAAGGTATGATGTAGCACGTAATGAAAGTAGTTTATTAGATTATGTATTGGTGGATAAAAGGTTGATGGGTAGGCTCCAGGATGTACATGTTTATAGAGGGGCAACTGATATATCGGATCATTATTTAGTTGTAGCTACAGTTAGAGTAAGAGGTAGATGGGAAAAGAGGAAGGTGGCAACAACAAGTAAGAGGGAGGTGAAAGTGTATAAACTAAGGGAGGAGGAAGTTCGGGTGAGATACAAGCGACTATTGGCAGAAAGGTGGGCTAGTGCAAAGATGAGTAGTGGGGGGGTTGAAGAGGGTTGGAATAGTTTTAAAAATGCAGTATTAGAATGTGGGGCAGAAGTTTGTGGTTATAGGAGGGTGGGGGCAGGAGGAAAGAGGAGTGATTGGTGGAATGATGAAGTAAAGGGTGTGATAAAAGAGAAAAAGGTAGCTTATGAGAGGTTTTTACAAAGCAGAAGTGTTATAAGAAGAGCAGAGTATATGGAGAGTAAAAGAAAGGTAAAGAGAGTGGTGAGAGAGTGCAAAAGGAGAGCAGATGATAGAGTGGGAGAGGCACTGTCAAGAAATTTTAATGAAAATAAGAAAAAATTTTGGAGTGAGTTAAACAAGTTAAGAAAGCCTAGGGAAAATATGGATTTGTCAGTTAAAAACAGAGTAGGGGAGTTAGTAGATGGGGAGATGGAGGTATTGGGTAGATGGCGAGAATATTTTGAGGAACTTTTAAATGTTAAGGAAGAAACAGAGGCAGTAATTTCATGCACTGGTCAGGGAGGTATACCATCTTTTAGGAGTGAAGAAGAGCAGAATGTAAGTGTGGGGGAGGTACGTGAGGCATTACGTAAAATGAAAGGGGGTAAAGCAGCTGGAACTGATGGGATCATGACAGAAATGTTAAAAGCAGGGGGGGATATAGTGTTGGAGTGGTTGGTACTTTTGTTTAATAAATGTATGAAAGAGGGGAAGGTACCTAGGGATTGGCAGAGAGCATGTATAGTCCCTTTATATAAAGGGAAAGGGGACAAAAGAGACTGTAAAAATTATAGAGGAATAAGCTTACTGAGTATACCAGGAAAAGTGTACGGTAGGGTTATAATTGAAAGAATTAGAGGTAAGACAGAATGTAGGATTGCGGATGAGCAAGGAGGTTTTAGAGTGGGTAGGGGATGTGTAGATCAGGTGTTTACATTGAAGCATATATGTGAACAGTATTTAGATAAAGATAGGGAAGTTTTTATTGCATTTATGGATTTAGAAAAGGCATATGATAGAGTGGATAGAGGAGCAATGTGGCAGATGTTGCAAGTATATGGAATAGGTGGTAAGTTATTAAATGCTGTAAAGAGTTTTTATGAGGATAGTGAGGCTCAGGTTAGGGTGTGTAGAAGAGAGGGAGACTACTTCCCGGTAAAAGTAGGTCTTAGACAGGGATGTGTAATGTCACCATGGTTGTTTAATATATTTATAGATGGGGTTGTAAAGGAAGTAAATGCTAGGGTGTTTGGGAGAGGGGTGGGATTAAATTATGGGGAATCAAATTCAAAATGGGAATTGACACAGTTACTTTTTGCTGATGATACTGTGCTTATGGGAGATTCTAAAGAAAAATTGCAAAGGTTAGTGGATGAGTTTGGGAATGTGTGTAAAGGTAGAAAGTTGAAAGTGAACATAGAAAAGAGTAAGGTGATGAGGGTGTCAAATGATTTAGATAAAGAAAAATTGGATATCAAATTGGGGAGGAGGAGTATGGAAGAAGTGAATGTTTTCAGATACTTGGGAGTTGACGTGTCGGCGGATGGATTTATGAAGGATGAGGTTAATCATAGAATTGATGAGGGAAAAAAGGTGAGTGGTGCGTTGAGGTATATGTGGAGTCAAAAAACGTTATCTATGGAGGCAAAGAAGGGAATGTATGAAAGTATAGTAGTACCAACACTCTTATATGGGTGTGAAGCTTGGGTGGTAAATGCAGCAGCGAGGAGACGGTTGGAGGCAGCGGAGATGTCCTGTTTAAGGGCAATGTGTGGTGTAAATATTATGCAGAAAATTCGGAGTGTGGAAATTAGGAGAAGGTGTGGAGTTAATAAAAGTATTAGTCAGAGGGCAGAAGAGGGGTTGTTGAGGTGGTTTGGTCATTTAGAGAGAATGGATCACAGTAGAATGACATGGAAAGCATATAAATCTATAGGGGAAGGAAGGCGGGGTAGGGGTCGTCCTCGAAAGGGTTGGAGAGAGGGGGTAAAGGAGGTTTTGTGGGTAAGGGGCTTGGACTTCCAGCAAGCGTGCGTGAGCGTGTTAGATAGGAGTGAATGGAGACGAATGGTACTTGGGACCTGACGATCTGTTGGAGTGTGAGCAGGGTAATATTTAGTGAAGGGATTCAGGGAAACCGGTTATTTTCATATAGTCGGACTTGAGCCCTGGAAATGGGAAGTACAATGCCTGCACTTTAAAGGAGGGGTTTGGGATATTGGCAGTTTGGAGGGATATGTTGTGTATCTTTATATGTTTATGCTTCTAGACTGTTGTATTCTGAGCACCTCTGCAAAAACAGTGATAATGTGCGAGTGTGGTGAAAGTGTTGAATGATGATGAAAGTATTTTCTTTTTGGGGATTTTCTTTCTTTTTTGGGTCACCCTGCCTCGGTGGGAGACGGCCGACTTGTTGAAAAAAAAAAAAAAAAAAAAAAAAAAAAATAATAATAATCACCGAGTCTCATTAAATATCGTATATTACGTTTATATACATATTTTCATTAATCCATCTATGATATTTTTTCAAAATTATATAATAAACATGATACATAACATATAAAGATGATAAATATACTCCACAGTAGAATAAATGAACATAAATATGAGATGTGGGAGCCAGACGCCTCGTACAAGTGACGCCATATTAGTATTAATCATCACCGAATCTCATTAAATGTCATATATTACTTTAATATACACATTTTCATTAATCCATCTACGATATTTTTTCAAAATTATATAATAAACACGATACATAACATATAAAGATGATAAATACACCCCACAGTAGAATAAATAAACATAAATACGAGATGTGGTAGCCAGGTTTGTACGAGTGACGGCAAGAATAACATTTTCTCTAGTAAAACATCAGAGAAAATGTGTTACTGGGGGTAACTGTAGAAAATTATTCCTTTTGTATGTAAGTTTATTCAGGTATACACAAATACAGTTACATACATTATCATACATAACAGCATATGTGTAGAGAATCTAGGATAACCGAAAAAAGTCAGACAGTGACTTATTTCCATTGCCTTCACTCAAAGCGTCATTTCTTCTAAAAATGGTGTTACATGAGAATGGGAGTATTCTTTATTTATTCTAATGTATCAATGTAGAGACAACTTGTACACAATGTAACTTATACACAAACTAGACGTGTACACTTTGTTTGTTTACAAAACTTACATTCGCCTGGTTTGTTAACATAACTCTGCACCTGTCCTTACTCATGTACTCATTCTCTCTCTTTCTTTCTCTCATTTATTCGTTTTATCTCGTTTACTCACCTCTGACCCTACATTAAGACTACAAATATTTTAAGTAATGAGTGAACTGTATATGCATTTTATTGCTCTGGGATGCTTAACCCGTAAACGGTCCAAACGTCTATATATGTTCTCTACCGTAGTGCCCCAACTTTTTTGAGAAAAAAAAAAAAAACTTTTTTAATAGGAAAAAAGAGGATATGGTACCCAGGCATCCCCAATTATTTTAATACGGCACACAGTGAGTGCACACACCCATTCTCTCATGTCTAGGCGACTCAGGCTTATCGTGGCAATGTTAAATGTATGACAAATAAAACGTATATATACGTTTGGGGCAATAGCGGTGAAGACGTATGTATATGTTTGGACCGTTTACGGGTTAAATGTTATAGAATATTATATGTGGGTGGGGTGGCCTCGTATGGTAGTCCGGCTGACTACCATACATACCACACTTGATTTCTTACAATAAATACTACTTGTCTCACCATAGATTAAGACTACAAATATTTTAAGGTAAGTAATGAGTGTACTATATGTGTATTTTACTATTTTATTGTTTTTTAATACCTAGTTCTATTGCTAACTTAATATATGTTAGTGTTAATTTGTTATCTAGTATTTATATGCATTTACAAGTGGAAAAAAGGGGTGTTCCACTTTACAGCGGTAGCCTGGAACCTAACCTGCCGTTTAAGTGGGGCCCTACTGTATCAATAAACATGGGTTTCCATTAAAAAACAGTAAAGATCTTGAGTTAACCTAACTTAACAAATTACAGGGAATTTGGGCAGTTTATTTACTAGTTCTATGGTGATTGTGTCTAATTTTACTTTTGTGTGGACTTGTATTTGATTTGTTCTTTGTTTATTTCCTCTGATGACAGTTCCTTTACATACATAGTGGAAGATTATTGTCTTCATTGTTGTGGCAAAGCTGGGGAGTGGACTTTAGTTCTTGGGATGGCCATGACATATGGAAGCTAAACTAAGTGCTGCCCTGTGAGTGCCATGCATGCTGACCTGTATACTCCTTGTTTCTGCTTAATAATAATGGTAGAATTACTGACAGAATGTTAGGTAAAAGGACACAAATGCAACTAATGTGATAGTTTATCGTGACAATGTTTTGTTCTGGAGGAGCTATATCAAGCTGTGGTAATGGCTTGACAAAGCTCCTGGAGAGTGAAATGTATCCACAATTAAATGTCAGTTGCATATTTGTCCTTTTTACCTAACACCTTGCTTCTGCTTGCCTGGAAGTTGAGCCTGCCCATGAGCTGTGTTCCTTGGGTAGACAATATGCTGCTTTAATGGGAATAGAGATCAAGCTGAAGGTTCATTACTGACTCTGTCCCAACACACACTCACTTTCACTGAATTCCTTGCTGAAAGTCACACCCTTGATGCAACTGTACTCTGACTTTTTAACCAAAACTAGTCTGTCACACCAACTTTGATTTATATTTGACATGCACTAACCCCCAGTCTCCACCCACTTACCTTTTTCATACCCCTACCTCTCTTTCTCAACCTTCGTGAATTTTTACTTTTGCACGTGTATGACCTTTATGGGTTTTCTGTTTGATTTTAATAATTTTGTGAAGCCCTACCTGCAGTCACACTGACTTTTTTGACTGAAACTGACTTATTATGCCAGCTTTAGCTTTCCTTATCAGCTTGTTAGTTCATCCATGTAGCTCTCATTAGCCTTGTAGTGCTTCATCACCCCTATAGATTTGGTGCATTCAGTAAACAAAAATAAAAAAAATAATAATTCCTTTGTTCTTCTGCTCTAAAAACAAAAAAGTGATTGTGTCAGCAATATTGCTATAATTTAATGGCTTTGGTTCATAAATATTAAGATATCCTACCATCTGACCTTTATTACTGGAGATAATACTGGTATCTATTATGCACGCTTTTATACTTCTGTTTTTTATTTTTAACAAGTCGGCCATCTTCCACCGAGGCACGGTGACCCAGAAAGAAAGAAAAAATCCCCCCCAAAAAAATACATTCATCATTCAACACTTTCACCTCACTCATACATAATCAGTCTTTGCAGAGGCCCTCAGATACGACAGTTTAGAAGTCTCCAAACTGTCAATATCCCAGACCCCTCCTTTAAAGTGCAGGCATTGTACTTCCCATTTCCAGGACTCAAGTCTGGCTAAATCTTCTGAATTATATGTGCTATATACTTTTTCATTGTTGAACTTTATGTACAGTAGGGCCCCCACTTATACAGCAGGTTAAGTTCCAGGCTACTGCCAGAAAGCAGAACATCATTTTTTCCACTTATAAATGCCAGATAACAAGTTTACATTAACATATATTAAGTTAGCAAGAGAACTAGGCATTAAAAACAATAAAAAGTAAAATATACACACAGTACACCCATTACTTACCTTAAAATATTTGTTTAGTGGACCCCTGGTTTTTGACCAGCGTGGAAATTGTACAATTTGGAGTTTGAGCACTTTTTTTGGCGAAATTTTCCCCTGGATTTCATACATCCGCTCGGAAATCGTCAGTATCAGATGCATGCTCCTGGGCCAATCATACATTCGTGACTCACTCTTGGGTACATTAAATGTCTTATTTTAGGTTTATATAGACGTTTTCATTAATCCATCTATGATATTTTCTTCAAAATTATATAAGAAGCACATTACATAGCATATAAACATGCCTTTGTTACTCGTTCACTAAGAATGCCCCTCTAGTCTTAATGCCATAGCTATAATACTAATATGTAATAATAATCTCTCTTGGTCATATAAAATGTCTTATTTTAGGTTAATATAGACATTTTCATTAATCCATCTATGATATTTTCTTCAAAATTATATAAAAAACACGTTACATAGCATGTTTATATGCTATCGAGGGGTGAGTCAGTGGAGGGAAAACATTACATTTTCTCTCATCCAGCGTTAGAGAAAGCTGTATGAATCTGCGTCTGGCCCAGTCACTCTCCCACTCTGCTTTTGTTTACAATTCTTGGCATGAATTATTCATTACTTCTCCCTTTGTTTATGAAGGCATCTAAAGATAGCTGTTAGAAACAATTAAACTCAGTGAACATGTTATGTCGATAGTAATATTATGGCTGTGGGCCACAGTGTATGTAGCCAGTAGGTAAAGCCCAAGCAGACTACATCCACCTGGGACTACAAATAAATACTACTAACCTCTCGCCCTACATTAAGACTACAAATATTTTAAGGTACGTAATGAATGTACTGTGTATGTATTTTACTTTTTGTTTTTTAATGCCTAGTTTTATTACTAACTTAATATAAGTTAGTGTAAACTTGACAGCCCTACCCGTTGTGGAATCTATTGGAGCTTTGTCAAGCCCTAACGGCTTGACAAAGCTCCTGGAGAGCGAAACGTTGCCACAATAAAATGTCACATTAGTTGCACTTGTGTCCTTTCACTTTACATATTGTTGGTAATTCTACCAACATTATTACAAATGAGACCAAGAAATCGCAAATACAACTATAAAAAACACACGAAAAAATGCTGCAAAGTCACTGTTTTAATAAAAAATTACGGTTTCAGTTCTTTTCTCTCAATATGCACTGTGTGCTGCAGGATTTGTTTTATGTGGTGCACACATACCACATAGATGTATTCTCTCATATCTAGGCCCAAATTTACTGCTCACGGCTTATCAGAGTGAGCTGAGCTCATGGCGTAGATCTACAGTTTGGACCCTCAACTCAAAGCCGTAGAATTACTGCATGGACCCTGAAAGGGTTAATGATTTTAATGTGTACCTGCATGCCAGCACAGTGTGTAAGTATATTTATGTACAGGTGCACATAAGCATAATTATCAGAGTACATATAAAATATGCAATAACTTTAAAAAACTTGAAATATTGGAAAGTTTCCAGACATAATAGATGTGCTCACAGAGAATATAAACAAACCGGGTGGGACACACCATATTTGAAAGACCACTCGCCGTATAACAAGTTTTGGTCATAATTTGAAAGTGCCATATTAGCAGAATGCCGTAAGGCAAAACACCGTAAGTGGGGCTCTACTGTATGCTTTTTACTGTTGATTTTTATGTATACTTTTTTCACTGTTGAATTTTATGTATGCTTTTTTCACTGTTGAATTTTATGTATACTTTTCACTGTTTAAGATTAGAGATTAAGATGTTTATTTTGACAAATTACATGGTTGCACAGAGGAATATAATAGTTTGGTGTACATGCCAAAAGCCCCTTAAAGATTAACTTAGTAAGGCAATAATACATAGTTCATATGGTTATTAGGTGAGTTACAGTGAGTACAGAAGAATTGAATATTCTATTAGTTAATGCTACATGGTTTTATTTGGTCTTATTGTTGAATTTAACCCTTTCAGGGTCCAAAGGCAAAATCTGAAGGGGTGCCATAGTGTCCAAGAAATTTTGAAAAAAAAAAAAAAAAATTTCTTACAGAATTAAAGATTATATTTTTGTGAAGGTAATAAAACAAAAACAAAAATTTCTGATCAGTACTTACCGAGATACAGAGGCGAGAAGTTGACCCAAAATGACCGGGTGGCGGCAACATCAGCGATTTTCACAAACTCGCATTTCTTTATTTTATGTTTTTTATACTTTTCTAATTTTTTTCTTTTTCTAGTAACATTTGTGGCTTGTGAGACCAATAATGTATATATATATTGGAGTGTGAGCAGGGTAATATTTAGTGAAGAGATTCAGGGAAACCAGTTATTTTTATATAGTCGGACTTGAGTCCTGGAAATGGGAAGTACAATGCCTGCACTTTAAAAGAGGGGTTTGAGATATTAGCAGTTTGGAGGGATATGTTGTGTATCTTTATACATATATGCTTCTAAACTGTTGTGTTCTGAGCACCTCTGCAAAAACAGTGATTATGTGTGAGTATGGTGAAAGTGTTGAATGATGAAAGTATTTTCTTTTTGGGGATTTTCTTTCTTTTTGGGTCACCCTGCCTCGGTGGGAGACGGCCGACTTGTTAAAAAAAAAAAAAAAATATACACTCTGTATTGAACACAATAACCACACTAAAGTTATTATTATAATATTGTTTACCACTTTTGTTTATTACAATAAACATGCATAAATCTTGTATAACACTAATGTTCTATTATATATTTACATACGTACAGTCACTGGACATGTTTTTAGAACTGCTGGGGCTTGTGGAACTCCTTGAAACAAGGTATCATGCACAGAGATACCTTTCATTCCTCACACAAACCGAGTGTCTTTGGGTCTTTGTTGCCGTCGTTTTGTTTGTGCACAGACAACACATCTGAGCAAATTTCTTCTTAGTTGCAGGAAGCTGTATTATGAAGTGATCACCTTCCCTCCTCGAACGCTTGGGTACTTCCTGAGGAGTTCGAGGACAGTTTTGTATAGTAGGTGTTGTTACCTGGTACTTCATTATGAGTTGTCTGACAACAGACAAACAAAATTCACCATACGGTGGTCTGTTGCCAGTCTTCATTTGGTACATATTATATGCATTGAGCATTGAAATGTCCATGAGATGGAAGAAAAGTTTCATGTACCACTTGTAACTCTTACGAACACAATCAACAAAGCCAATCTGCATGTCACATTTGTCAACCAAGTGCATGTTTTGTGTATAATCAATCACTGTCACTTGTTTTCGAATATGTTCATTAGTCACTATCAGCTTTGCCATTGTCTTGCATTTCATTACGGTGAATGTGACATCTCGTTTGTCATGCCACTGTAATGCCATGATGTCATTGGCAGTAAACCCCTGCACCTCACCACTACGAGTGCCTGTGTTGAACCTGGGCATGTGTTTACGATTAGAACGCACTGTGCCACACACATCTGTCATGTTCACTCGCAAGAAATCACTGAGTAAAGGGCTTGTGTACCAGTTATCAGTATATAATGTATGCCCCTTACCAAGATAAGGTGCCATCATGCTTCTCACTACGTCACCTGAGATACCCAATAACATCCTGGTATCTTTCAATGTTTTACTTCCCATGTATACAATAATATCCAATACCAGGCCACTGTCACAGTCACAGAGTACAAACAATTTTATACCAAAGCATTTCCTCTTGCTCGGTACATACTGCTTGAATGACAGCCTACCTTTGAACAAAATTAAAGACTCATCAATTACAAGATTCTTGAATGGATAAAAGTACATGTTGAGCTTTTCTTTCAGATACATAAAATTTTTCTGATCTTGTATAACCTGTCACTTCTGTCAGGCCTGGTTTTGTCGGAGAAGTGCAACATACGTAACAGTAAGATAAACCTGTTCACTGGGATGATTTCACTGAAGGCCGGGGTACAAATTAGCCGATCTGTGGACCAGTATGATTTTATGTTATGCTTATAGACATGAGGCATAAGCATTGTTGTTGCAAAAAGCAAATACATTTCTGCAACAGTTGTCTCTTTCCACCGGTGTAGTCTTGACTGTGGTAATATGATCGTATTTGCCATGGTGTACTCAAAATACTAGTTACTTTCCCTGACAACAGTTTTCATCAAGGGCTGGTCAAAGAATTCCAGTTCATTTGCAGTGTTTCCAAGGGGACAAGTAGGTAGAATTCCACTTTGAGAGTCATCAAACTGGTGGGGCTTGGGAACAAAATACCTTCCTCCCCTGTTCCCTCCCAAGTTTCTTCCTCTTCTGCCACCTCCCAGGTTTCTGCCTCTTCTGTCCCCTTCTATGCTTCTCCAATTCCCTCCACCCTTTTGCCCCTCCCTACCTTGGTAGAGTCCAATACAGTTCCAATCTTTACTCATCCTCCCCCTACCATTTCCAATATTGTCTCCCATACGACGTCTCTGAATTCTGAAACACTTGAAGCAATCTCTTAATATATTGCAGAGACCAAACCATCAATGGACACTGATCCACCCTCCACTCCTTCTCTCTCCTCTGCTCCATCTGCGCAACTCCTTTCTTCACAGCGCACCATTCCTTCACTGCTTGAACGTTTTCCACTGCCTCCGCATGTGGACTTTTCTAACCCCTCTAGTCCGTAGGAACCCTTACCTGCGGATTTCAGGTATCTTTATCATTGCCAATCATGGCCTATTTACAGTGGAATATACGCGGCCTCATGGGTAATCGGGGTGAGCTTCAGGTGTTACTCTCCCAGTTTTCCCCTGTTGGTGTTTGCTTACAGGAACCAAAATTACACTCTGCTGTTATCTCTCCCATCTCAGGCTATAATTTGTTGTATTCTTCAGATCCTTTTCCTGATGGGACCTTTAATGAAAGTGCCCTTCTTCTACGCACTGATATTCCATTCCATCAGCTATTTGTTCGTACTTTGCTGCATTACACAGCAGCCCGTATCCACTTGCATAGGTGGTATACGCTCTGTTCTTTATATCTCTCTCCTTCTCGGGCATTATCTATTCCGGATATTGCCTTTCTTGTTTCGTCGTTACCGCCACCGATTCTGTTACTTGGTGATTTTAATGCCCACCATTTCCTCTGGGGGGGGTCTCACTGTGATTCCCGTGGCATTCAGTTAGAGGCTTTTCTTGCCACCCACCCCCTCCATGTTTTAACCCTTTCAGGGTCCAAGGCCCAAATCTGGAGTCACGCACCAGTGTCCAAGAATTTTCAAAAAAAAAATTTGTTATTTTTTCTTATGAAATCGTAGAGAATCTTTTTGTGAAGGTAATAAAACAAAAAGTACGAAATTTGGTGGAAAATTGACGAAATTATGCTCTCGCGAATTTTGATGTGTCAGCGATATTTACGAATCGGCGATTTTGCCGACTTTGACTCCCATTTTAGGCCAATTACATTATTCCAATCAACCAAATTCTTAGCTATTTCACTAGTATTACTTCCATTCTATCGATTGAGCATAAGAAATCGCCAAGTCAACTGTTTCAACTACAAAATAAAGTGATCGGAAATTGTTAATTTGGCCAATTCAAAATATTCCAATTTCAAAATAGGGTCCAGAATGAACAATGTAGGCATTCCTGGCACTAAACTAACATTTCCTCTGTTCATTAGTTATGTTTTGAGGCTTTACAAAGAAATTCCATTTTGATTTTTTATTCACATAATGAATTTTTATTCACACCAAAAAATAGAAGATTTACTGTTATGCAATACTGTAATAATTGTATAAATATCATCACCATATTTGTGAATGTATATTAGACCCACCAGCTGACGTGTATTAGACGTATGAGGTCGTTTGTTTACTCTTGAATATCGGCAAAAATTTAACATTTCTGCTACTTTGAGCTCTGTTTCAAGCCATTTCCAGTGCTAAAACCAATCAAAATCATCTCTATTTCTGTAATATGTCTTCCATTCTATCAAATGAGACCAAGAAATCGCAAATACAACTATAAAAAACATACGAAAAAACACTGTAAAGTTGCTGTTTTAATCGAAAAATCATGATTTCATTTTTTTTCTCTCATTATACACAGTGTGCTGCAGGATCTGTTTTATGTGGTGCACACATACCACATAGATGTATTGTCTCATATCTAGGCCCAAATGTACCACTCACAGTTTATCAGAGTGAGCTGAGCTCATGGCGTAGATCTACGGTTTGGACCCTGAACGTAAAGCCGTAGATCTACGGGACGGACCCTGAAAGGGTTAAATACAGGTACTCACACCCATTTTGATCCTCGGACTCACACTCTCTCTTGCATCGATCTCTCAGTCTGCTCTTCCTCCGCCGCATTAGACTTCACTTGGTCTGTTCTCCCGGACTTACATAACAGCGATCATTTCCCAATCATTCTTACTTCCCCTTCATATTCACCACCTCTTCGCATCCCACGCTGGTAATTTGATCAGGCAAATTGGAACCTTTACTCACACCTAACTGTTTTTAGAGAGGTTCCTTCTTCGTCCTCCGTCGATGAGCTTTTACACCTCTTCTCATCCTCTGTTTTAACCGCAGCTTCTCATTCTATACCCCAAACTTCGGGCAGGCATTCTCAGAAATGCGTGCCTTGGTGGTCTCCTGCTTGTGCTCGTGCAGTACGTTTGAAACGCGCTGCATGGGGCAGGTACCGGTACAATAGAACCACAGAGAGACTTCTTGATTTTAAGCAGAAGCGTGCAATCGCTCGCCGTGTCATCCGTGACGCTAAACGCACTTGCTGGCGAGATTATGTCTCCACCATCACCTCTGCTTCCTCTATGAGTGCAGTCTGGAAAAAAGTACGAAAACTGAGTGGTAAATATTCTCCTGACCCGGCTCCTGTTCTGCGGGTTGCCGGTGTTGATATAGCAGACCCACTAGATGTTGCCAATGAAATTGGCAATCATCTGGTCCGTATTTCTCAGGAACTCCATCTATGCCCCTCATTTCTTTCCTCAAAGTCTGCCAGAGAGTTAGCACCCTTGGACTTTTCTTCTCTCAGAGAAGAACAGTATAATGTGCCTTTTACACTTCAAGAACTGGAGGCAACACTCTCAGCTTGCCGATCATCGGCAGCTGGGCCCGACGACATTCATATTCGTATGCTACAACATTTACATCAGTCAGCCCTTGCAGTCCTATTACACCTTTACAATCTCATTTGGTCACAATGAGTTCTTCCACAGCTGTGGAAATCAGCCATTGTTCTCCCTTTCTGCAAACCAGGCACTACGGGACATGAAACCTCCCACTATCGTCCCATTGCTCTTACCAGTGCAGTTTGCAAAGTGATGGTAAGCCTAGTAAATAGACGTTTAGTGTGGTATTTAGAGACACACAACAGTCTCTCCACTCGTCAATATGGCTTTCGTAAGGGACGTTCTACCATAGACCCCTTACTACGCTTGGATACGTATGTTCGTAATGCCTTTGCTAATAACCACTCAGTTATTGCCATATTTTTTGACCTTGAGAAGGCATATGACACAACTTGGAGGTATAATATTTTAGCCCAAGCCCACTCCTTAGGCCTTCGAGGCAATCTACCATCCTTCCTTAAGAACTTTTTAACTGACAGGCATTTCCGTGTTCGGGTTAATAATGTGCTCTCCCCGGACTTTATCCAAGCTGAAGGTGTCCCCCAGGGATGTGTTCTGAGCACAACACTTTTTCTCCTTGCTATTAATGATTTGGCCTCTAGTCTTCCATCAAATATTTGGTCATCACTCTATGTTGATGACTTCGCTATTGCCTGTGCAGGCGCTGACTGTCACCTCATTACAGTTTCTCTCCAGCATACAGTCGACCGTGTTTCCAATTGGGCCACCACACGTGGGTTTAACCCTTTGAGGGTCGACAGGCCCTCTCCGAAACTCGTTCTCAGGGTCGGCCAAATTTCAAAAAAAAAAAAAATTATTTTTTCTTATGAAAAAATAGAGTTTTTTTTTCTAAACATTATAGGATAAACAAAAAAAATTTACCATCAATACTTACGGAGATATGGATGCATGAAGTTTGCAGAAAATGAGCCGCGTATGGCAACAGCGGCGACTGCCGCTCACCCGGTAAACTTTAGTTTACTTGTATTTGAAGGTTTGTTGTTTTTTTCACTATTTTATTTTTTCACATAACTTATGTGGCCTGTGAGACCAAAGTAAGGTGCAATGTACATATATACACTCGTTGTATACAACACAATAAGCACACAAACATAATTATCAATATATTGTTTACAAAACTTGTTTACAAAAACAAACAATACAAAACATTGTTTATTATTATTGTTCTATAATATATATACCAATATACAGTCACTGAACATATTCCTATTAGTTCTGCAGCTTGTGGAACTCTGAAACATGGTGTCATACACAATGGTGTTTTATCTTTCTCCCTCATTCTATCTCTTTCAATCTGTCTCTCTCTTTCTATCCGTCTATCTATCTCTGTCTCACAGGTACACATAAATACAAGTATACATAGTATAAATTACCTAGGATAACCCAAGAAATCCAGACAAAGTGCTATACTCTGCTTGAAGATGTGAGTAAAAATGATGACACAGTCTTGTGGCTCTCTGAGACAGAGAGCTAGACGGATAGACAGATAGACAGGGAGCTTGACAGACAGACAAATAGACAGACAGAAATGTTAGTGTACCAGTACCAGTGTACTAGTGTTCCACCCTCCTCCTCCTCTTCTTCCTCTTCCTCCTCTTCCCCCTACTCTTCCTCTTCCTCTTCCTCTTCCTCCTCTTCCTCTTCCTCCTACTCTTCCTCTTCCTCCTCCTCTTCCTCTTCCTCCTCCTCCTCTTCTTCCTCTTCCTCCTACTCTTCCTCCTCCTCCTCTTCTTCCTCTTCCTCCTCTTCCCCCTAATCTTCCTCGTACTATTCCTCTTCCTCCTCCTCTTCCTCTTATTCCTCTTCCTCCTACTCTTCCTCTTCCTTCTCCTCCTCTTCCTCCTCCTCCTCTTCCTCCTCCTCCTCTTCTTCCTCTTCCCCCTACTCCTTCTCCTCCTTGTCCATAGTGTAAATTACAAGGAGTCCGCAGCTGTCAAAGTGACATATTAGCTCATTACTCTTTCCCCCTCCGGCCTGTCAAAACAATGGGGTCGGATGCTGCTTCCCCTCCTCCATTCTATCTAATTATCTTTCTCCCTCATTCTATCTGTCTGTCTATCTCTGTCTCACAGGTACACATAAATACAAGAATACATGGTATAAATTACCTAGGATAACCCAAGAAACCCAGACAAAGTGCTATACTCTGCTTGAAGATGTGAGTAAAAGTGATGACGCAGTCTTGTGGCTCTCTGAGACAGAGAGCTAGATGGATAGACAGGGAGCTTGACAGACAGGCAAATAGACAGACAGAAATGTTAGTATACCAGCAAAAACAAAGGGAGGGCGATGTTCATCTCATCTTTTGGCATCAGCTCTACCCTCATTTACCCTCATCAAACGTCAGCACTTATCAGATGTTATCTCCCCTTATCTTGTTACTGTCATGGGTGAACATTTATTATTACATATTATTATTATTACCTATTATTATTATTATGTATTATTATTATTATTATTATTATTATTATTATTATTATTATGTATTATTATTATTATGTATTATTATTATGTATTATTGTTTTCATTACGTATTCTTCTTCTTCCTCCTCCTCCTCTTCCTCCTCCTCCTCTTCTTCCTCCTCCTCCTCCTCTTCTTCTTCCTCCTCCTCCTCCTCCTCCTCCTCCTCCTCCTCTGCCTCCTCCTCCTCTGCCTCCTCCTCCTCTTGCCTCCTCCTCCTCTTGCCTCCTCCTCCTCTTGCCTCCTCCTCCTCCTCCTCCTCCATTCTTGGAACAAGTTTGAAGATCTTGTAGTTCATAATCACTATCATTATCATCACCAATGCTCACATCTGAGTCTGGGATTTTGGGAAATAGGAGTTTCCTCTTTGATTCTGGTACAACTGAACGACGGCCCAGCACCAGAGGTGGAAGGCTGTGGGTTGTCTGGGTTTTCCTCACTATTACCCATATTATGGTCATTAGTTTCGGTCAAAACCTCACCAGAACCTTGAAACTCATCTTCACTGTCACTTCCATCTGTATTAGAACTGTCACTGGGGAACAAAAGTGTCCCAATTCGCCGAGGAGTGAGGAACTTCTTACCACAGGGCACGGTGGAAATTGTGTACTATGATGGCATTCCCACAATGCACCACTGGGTCCCAGATTTTTTTCCTACTGCGCACACCCACCACACAGACCCATTCTCTCACATCTAGGCTTATCAGCCTTTTCCTGTGAGATTTGAGGCCGCTAGAATTTATGCGTACTAGTACGACAAAAACCCCTACGCGTAAGACGTACTAGTACGACGAAAACCCTCAAAGGGTTAAATTTTCCAGCACTAAAACCCACCAAATTACTTTCACTAGACGCTCTGTCATCTCAGATCATCCTTTGTACCTCTATGGCTCCCGTATCCCTGAACGTGATACAGTCAAGTTTCTGGGCCTCCTCTTTGATCGTAGGTTATCCTGGAAACCTCACATTACCTCTCTGAAGGCAACTTGTCACAGCCGGCTGAACCTTCTTAAAACCCTTGCTCATCTTTCATGGGGAGCTGATCGTCGAACCCTTCTTCGCCTACATTCCACCCTTATTTTATCGAAACTTGATTATGGTGACCAGATCTATTCAGCGGCATCTCCTGCTACTCTCTCTAGCCTTAACCCCATTCATCACCAAGGATTACGTTTGTGCCTTGGTGCTTTTCGCTCTTCCCCTGTCGAGAGCCTCTATGCAGAAGCGAACGTTCCATCCTTATCCGATTGCCTTCGCTACTATGTACGCTCTCATGATCTCCGCAATCCTTCCATTTATAGAATGGTCACTGATATTAGTAGACATTCTTTATTTGTTCGCCGCCCCTGTTTACTCCGTTCCTTCTCTCTTCGCCTTCATTCGCTCGTCTTCTCTTCAATTACCACCTTTCTATGTTCATGTAACATCTCACTTTTCCCTACCCCCCTGGGAAGTTCCAGCTGTTCGAGTCTGTTCTTCTCTCTCCCTTGCTCGAAAGCCCAACTGTCTACTGTCGCTTCCCGCTCTCTTTTTCTTGACCACTTTCACTCTCATTCTCATGCCATTGCTGTGTACACAGATGGCTCTAAGTCTTCTGACGGTGTAGGATTCGCAGCAGTGTTTCCAGACAGCGTCGTACGAGGGCATTTACTATCTTCGGCTAGTATTTTTACTGCTGAATTGTATGCCATCCTTGCAGCACTTATCTGTATTGCATCTATGCCTGTGTCATCATTTGTGGTTGTCTCAGACTCCCTTAGTGCTTTACAGGCTATACAGAAATTTGATACACCTCACCCCTTAGTCCTCCGTATCCAACTTTGGCTACGCCGCATCTTTACCAAGCATAAAGATATTGTTTTTTGTTGGGTCCCTGGTCATGTTGACGTACAGGGCAATGAACAGGCAGACACTGCTGCGCGGTCAGCAGTACATGACCTACCAGTTTCATATAGAGGTATTCCATTTACGGACTATTTTGCTGCAATATCTTCCCACCTTCACACCCGTTGGCAACACCGTTGGTCTACTTTGCTCGGCAACAAACTTCAATCTATTAAACCAAGTATAGGTTACTGGCCGTCTTCTTATCACCAGTGTCGAGGTTGGGAGACTACTCTCTCCCGTCTTCGCATTGGCCATACTCGTCTTACTCATGGATATCTCATGGAGAGGCGCCCTGCTCCTCTCTGTGACAATTGCCAAGCTCCATTATCAGTCAGCCACATTCTGTTGGACTGCCCACTTTATCAACGAGCACACAGAATTTACCTCCATCGTCGTCTTCGCTCCGCTGCTCTCTCTTTACCTTCCCTTCTCGCTGATGGACCCACCTTTCATCCGGACTCTCTCATTGACTTTTTGACAACAACTGACTTACTTCACAAATTCTGATACCTTCAGCCCTTTCTACTTCAATCTCTTGCTACCCTCTACCCCCGTACTATCCCCTGCCCCGCTGTTTTCTGTAACCTACTGATCATCCCTCCTCCCTTCTGCCACCGAATACCCTCACTTCCTTCCCTACCCTGCAGCGCTGTATAGCCCTTGTGGCTTAGCGCTTCTTTTTTATTATAATAATAATAATTGGGAACAAAATTGGGATTTTGCTGCCAATACCAGATACAGTTAGCTGGTGGATACTGGACATTATAAGCTGGTTGTGGTTGTGGTGGGCTGGTGGCTGACACTCCGCTTTGTCCTTGAGCTGAGGAGTCAGCGGCGTGGGTACCAGCCTGGGCTGGTGAATCATGCATGGCCGTGGCACTACCATCACCACTACCACCATCACCACCAATACCACCACCTACTGATGCCTGTGGTCTATCCATGCCAAGTGCAGCCACATCATCCTCACTTTCACTGTCTATTCCTGGTGTAGGGCCACGGGATTTACTCCAGGATGTACTCCGTCCCCTGGGCACTGCATAGGGAACACTACCCGAGCGCATGCGGTGGCGTATATACCGATGCTTCACTGGTGAATATGATTCCTCGCTATCACTACTCGAATGATCGTCAAGAGCAATAAAATCACAATCCATGTCACTATGATCATCATTACTGAGTCAGAGGCCTGGCCATGCGAAAATACAGTGGTCCCTTGATAATCGTAAGGCTCGATAGTCGGAATTTTAGAAAATCGTAACATTATTTCTATCAAAACATTGGCTCGTGAATCGTCGTCTGACTTGCAAATAGTCGTTCATCTGGGACGTGTACACACAGCCCCGAGCCGCCTCACACTCCATTCCCAGCCAGTGTGCCATTGTTTATCAGTGAGTGAGGATGATCCCATGAGTTCATACAATACATTTCATAATATTCCATTCATTTTAGTGCTGGCAACTGCTAAATAAGTCACCATGGCTCCAAAGATAGCTTCTACTGCCAGCCCTTTGGTAAAGAATGTGAGAAACACACATAATTTAAGAAAAAGTTTGTAGAAAAATACGAAGGTGGTGGTGGTGGTAGAGTGGAAGCAGTTGTGATAGTGGTTGATGGTGGATGATGGTGGTAGAGGGTGGTAGAAGGTGGTAGTGATGGTGGTAGCAGTGGTAGGTGGTAATGATGGTGGTAGCAGTTGTAATAGTGGTAGGTGGTAATGATGGTGGTAGCAGTTGTAATAGTGGTAGGTGGTAATGATGGTGGTAGCAGTTGTAATAGTGGTAGGTGGTAATGATGGTGGTAGCAGTTGTAATAGTGGTAGGTGGTAATGATGGTGGTAGCAGTTGTAATAGTGGTAGAAGGTGGTAGTGATGATGGTAGAAGGTGGTAGTGATGGTGGTAGAGGGTGCCTTCTTCAGTGATTCAGTGATTCTACCAACTCCCCCAATGTTGTTGGAGTTATATAGGGCTACAGAAAACACCGCCGCCTCAGCTGCTGCTTCACCACCATTATGGACGGCTTACTCTCAGTGGCCCTTATATACCCAACAATAACACATACAACACCTCTCGTGACATACATAATGACTTATTTTATTTATTCTAGAGTATATTTCATGTTTCTATGTTATTAATATTGTTTATTATGTCGTATTAGTTGAATTGTGATAGATAAATAAGCCGTAGAGTTGATATTAGTGTCATATTCTCCAACAATAAACTTGCCATCCCTCCCTCACACAAACAAGTCTTGATAAATTAGACACATTAGACACAAGTTTGAGGACCATCAGGATTTTCTGCACTATTTTCGATATCCTGGTCATTCCTTTCAGTCACTAACTGATCAAAGCCATAGAATTCGTCTTCATTTCCCCTTACATCAGAGACAGAACTATCAGATAGGAAGAGGAGAGTCCTAATACGCCTTGGAGTGAGAGCTGCCTTGTGACGAGGCATGGTGAACAAATGTAACTGAGCTGGCGTTCCCACAATGCTATGCGGGCGCCTAGAATTTTTCTTCACGGCGCACACGCACCATGCAGACCCGTTCTCTTACATGTAGGCCTATCAGCCTTCTCATGCTAAATTTGATGCCGCTAGAATTTTGGCATAGATCTACGGTTTGGACCCTCAACGTATAGCTGTAGATCTACAGCACGAACCCTCAAAGGGCTAATGTATACTTTTTTCACTGTTGAATTTTATGTACAGCGGAACCCTGAGTTTCGGCCATAATCCATTCCAGGAGCTAGGCCTAAACTCGAAATGGCTGAAAGTCAAAGCAATGTTTCCCATAAGAAATAATGTAAATACAATTACGTAATCTGTTCCAGACCAACAAAAATATTCACAAAAAATACACTTTTTTTAAAGAATAACTACAGTGGAACCTTGGCTTACGAATTTAATCCGTTCCGTGACCTTGTTCGCATCCTGATTTGTTCGTATGCTGAGTCAATTTTCCTCATTTAAATTAATTGAAATGCAATTAATCCATTCCAGCCTCTCAGGAGGCATGACAAAATAATGTTAATATCAACTCTGTGGCTTAGTTATCTATCACTATTCATCTAATATGACATAATAAACAATATTAATAACATAGAAACATGATATATATACTCTAGAATGAATAAAATAGGCCATAATATGACAAGTGACGGCGATGCCGGCAGCGGCAGAAAGCATCTGCCATTTACTCTCCCACTCTAGTATCTTCCCAGTCCATAACCCCACACCTAGCTTGTGTTTGTGATTAGTGGTGAGGTTGTCACACATGTAACCACAGTGTGGTCAAGACAGATGTATATACAGGTGAAGACGTGATCACTGTGGCCACAGTGGTGATGGTGGTGGCGGCCACAGTGTTGGAAGTGGTAGCAGCCAGCTGCCTCACTTTATGCTGCTGCCTTCTTCGTTTCTCTAGCTTTTTTCATAGTTTCTAATCGCTTCTTGCTGATTGTACGTGAATACTGTCTATTTGGGCGAGGCATTGTGTAAGAAATTTGTACAATATAAGACAAAATTACGCATCCCAAGGGTCTGCTGCGATCACTCAGAGCAGTACACCTCCTCTTCCTTTTGACCCTTGGTTGGCACTGAGATAGTCGTGGTCTAGCAGAACCTACAGCCACCCAGAGGGTTACCAATATGTATTTTGAAGCATTTGGTACAAAAATATGAAAAATTATGAATTTTTTTAAAAAATGACAACATATTATTACTATTGTATGATGATTATTATTATTATTGTTATTATTCTTAGTATGTGCATATTATAATTATTATTATTATTAATACATGCTATAATTATTATTATTATTATTATTATTATTATTATTAATTTAGGGAACTGGAGCACAGATCCAATTCCTTAGATCAAGAGCCCATCACCACATACATACTAATAATAATAATACAGTGGACCCTCGACCAGCGATGGCATCGATTAATGATAAATCTGACTAGCTATACATTTTATCGCAAAAATTTTGCCTCGATTAGCGCTAAAAAACTCGACCAACACTATTCGTTCCGTCTCAGACGCGTGCACTTCTGGCCAGTGTTTACAAGCCAGCCAGCCACCGCGGTCGCTTCCAAGCATACAATCGGAACATTTCATATTATTACAGCCTTTTTAGTTTACCTGGAGTTTACCTGGAGAGAGTTCCGGGGGTCAACGCCCCCGCGGCCCGGTCTGTGACCAGGCCTCCTGGTGGATCAGAGCCTGATCAACCAGGCTGTTGCTGCTGGCTGCACGCAAACCAACGTACGAGCCACAGCCCGGCTGATCAGGAACTGACTTTAGGTGCTTGTCCAGTGCCAGCTTGAAGACTGCCAGGGGTCTGTTGGTAATCCCCCTTATGTGTGCTGGGAGGCAGTTGAACAGTCTCGGGCCCCTGACACTTATTGTATGGTCTCTTAACGTGCTAGTGACACCCCTGCTTTTCATTGGGGGGATGGTGCATCGTCTGCCAAGTCTTTTGCTTTTGTAGTGAGTGATTTTCGTGTGCAAGTTCGGTACTAGTCCCTCTAGGATTTTCCAGGTGTATATAATCATGTATCTCTCCCTCCTGCGTTCCAGGGAATACAGGTTCAGGAACCTCAAGCGCTCCCAGTAATTGAGGTGTTTTATCTCCGTTATGCGCGCTGTGAAAGTTCTCTGTACATTTTCTAGGTCGGCAATTTCACCTGCCTTGAAAGGTGCTGTTAGTGTGCAGCAATATTCCAGCCTAGATAGAACAAGTGACCTGAAGAGTGTCATCATGGGCTTGGCCTCCCTAGTTTTGAAGGTTCTCATTATCCATCCTGTCATTTTTCTAGCAGATGCGATTGATACAATGTTATGGTCCTTGAAGGTGAGATTGCACCTGCAAAATAAGTCACCATGGGCCCCAAGAAAGCTTCTAGTGCCAACCCTACAGCGAAAAGGGTGAGAATTACTATGGATATGAAGAAAGAGATCATTGCTAAGTATGAAAGTGGAGTGCATGTCTCCGAGCTGGCCAGGCTGTACACAAAACCCCAATCAACCATCGCTACTATTGTGGCCAAGAAAACGGCAATCAAGGAAGCTGTTCTTGCCAAAGGTGCAACTATGTTTTTGAAACTGAGATCGCAAGTGATAGAAGAAGTTGAGAGACTGTTATTGGTATGGATAAACGAAAAACAGATAGCAGGAGATAGCATCTCTCAAGTGATCATATGTGAAAAGGCTAGGAAGTTGCATGATGATTTAATTAGAAAAATGCCAGCAACTAGTGGTGATGTGAGTGAATTTAAGGCCAGCAAAGGTTGGTTTGAGAGATTTAAGAATTGTAGTGGCATACATAGTGTGATAAGGCATGGTGAGGCTGCCAGTTTGGACCAAAAAGCAGCTGAAAAATATGTGCAGGAATTCAAGGAGTACATAGATAGTGAAGGACTGAAACCTGAACAAGTGTTTAATGGTGACACTGACAATGTTGTGAAACACTTTAGGAATGTCATAAAGGAAAGGGAGGTACAGGCCTCTATGGGCAGATATGTTGTGCGACAGAGGTCCAGTGACTCTCAAGCTGGTCCTAGTGGCATTAAAAGAAGAAGGGAAGTAACCCCGAAAAAGGACTTGCCACCTCAAGTCCTAATGGAAGGGGATTCCCCTTCTAAACACTAAGACCATCAACACACTCCCCTCTTCCCATCCCATCAATCATCACCAGATCTTCAATAAAGGTAAGTGTCATGTAACTGTGCATGTCTTCTTCAGTTTGTGTGTATTAAAATTAATATTTCATGTGTAAAATTTTTTTTTTCTCAATACTTTTGGGTGTCTTGCACGGATTAATTTGATTTCCATTATTTCTTATGGGGAAAATTAACTTGACTAACGATTATTTTGACTAACGATGAGCTCTCAGGAAGGGATTAATAGCGTTAGTCGAGGGTCCACTGTAATACAATATAATATTAATAATAATAATAATAACAGTATAACAGTAAGGAGAAACTTCATAAGGCTGCCAGTAGTTGGCACCACCATCAGCAAAACATTGGTAACCACTACTAGTACACTTTGCACCTGTCTAGACTTAGTAGTCTATTAGTATTACGTTAAGTCTGCCCGAAATGCCTCGACATGATAGTGGCTTTCTTTGCTCCAATCATATTATGATACATAAACACACATAGTAACCTTTGCAAAGAAATAAATATTTTATTTATTTTATTTAAGGAACCTCCCTTAACCCTTTGAGGGTCGACAGGCTCTCTCCGAAACTCGTTCTCAGGGTCGGCCAAATTTCAAAAAAAAAAAAAAATTATTTTTTCTTATGAAAAAATAGTTTTTTTTTTTTTCTAAATATTATAGGCTAAACAAAAAATTTTTACCGTCAATACTTACCGAGATATGGAGGCGTGAAGTTTGCCAAAATTGAACAACATCTGGTAATATCGCCGACTGCCGTCACCCGGTATTTTTCTATTTACTTTTTTATGTACTATTTTCAGTTATTTTTCAATTTTTCTTTTTCTGAGTAACTTTTATGGCCTCTGAGGCCAACATGATCAGTATTTTGTAAGTTATTTCTTTTTCAATACTACACAATAAGGGCATAAACACTGTTGTCATTATTTTGTTTATAGAATATATTTACACAAACAAACGATATGAAATGTTGCTTATTACTATTTTTCTATATTTTATATACACATATACAGTCACAGGGAATGTTTCTAGAAGTTCTGCAGCCTGTGGAACTCTTTGAAACATGGTGTCATGCACAGTGGTGTTTTACATTCCTCACACATAAAACGAGTGTCTCTGCGTTGTTGTGGGCGTTTTTTTGTATGTGCACAGACGTAACACCTCTTCTGAGCCTTTTTCTTGAAAGTAGTAGCAGGCAGTTTTACCAGGAAGTGATCACCATGCTTCAGACGAGCAGGTAGTTGTTGATAATTTGGTGGGCGGTCAATTGCAGGTGCTGTTCCTTGGTACTTGAATACTATTTGTCTGATGACAGACAAACAGAATTCGCCATACTGTGGTTTGTTTCTGGTCCTCATCTTATACATATTATAAGCATTGAGCATGGAAATGTCCAGAAGATGGAAAAACAGTTTGATGTACCACTTATAACTCTTGTGAACACAATCAGCAAACCCAATCTGAATGTCACATGTGTCCACTGAACGCATGTTGAAGGTGTAATCAATCACAGCTGCAGGTTTTAGAATGGGTTCATTGCTCTCTCTATGCTGCCTGCCACTGTCTGCCATTTCATTAGAGTGAACTGATGACAACGGTGTGACATCTCGTTTGTCATGCCACCGAAATGCCAAGATGTCATTGGAAGCAAACGCCTGCACCTCACCTCTACGAGTGCCAGCGTCAAACCTAGGCATATGTTTCCGATTTGCACGCACTGTGCCACACACATCTGTCATGTTCACTCGCAAAAAATCACTGAGTGAGGGGCTTGTGTACCAGTTATCTGTATATAATATATGCCCCTTACCAAGGTATGGTTCTATCATTGTTCTAACCACATCACCTGAGATGCCCAATAACTTCTGGTATTTTGCAATGTATAACTTCCAGTGTACACAATAATATCCAATACCAGACCACTGTAACAATCACAAAGCACAAACAACTTTATACCAAAGCGTTTCCTCTTGCTTGGTATGTACTGCTTGAAAGAGAATCTTCCTTTGAACAGAATCAAAGACTCGTCAATTACAAGCTTCCTGAAGGGATAAAAATGCGTACTGAATTTCTCTTTCAGATACACAAACACATGCCTAATCTTATATAACCTGTCAGTTCTGTCAGGCCTAGTTTTGTCTGAGAAATGAAGCATACGTAACATTAGCACAAATCGATTCACTGGCATTATATCACTGAAACCTGGTGTTGCAATCAGGGGGTCTGTTGACCAGTATGATTTCACTTTGTGCTTATACACATGTGGCATAAGCATTATTGTGGCAAAGAAAAGATACATCTCAGCCACAGTTGCCTCCTTCCATTGGTGTAGACGTGATTTTGGTGAAAGTAATGTGTTTGCCATGGTGTACTCGTAGTATGTGTTGCTTTCCATGACAATACTTTCCATCAGTGGTTCGTCAAAGAATAACTCGAAACATTCCAGTTCAGTGGCATTGTTCCCAAGTGTACAAGATGGCCGTATTCCACTTTGGCTGTCATCAAACTGGTGGGCATTTGGAACAAAATTGACAGCTTCCTGCCAATCCCAGGTGCGGTCTGCTGGTGGGTACTGGACAATGACAGGTGGTTGTGGTTGTGGAGGTTGTGGTTGTGGAGGCTGGTGTGATGGGTGGGTGGGGGATGGTGGCCTTTGTTGTAGATCAGCTGAGGCAGCGGCGTGGGTGGCAGCGTGGGTGGTAGCATGGCCCACTGCTGGTGCCTCACCGCCGGCACCACTACCACCACGCACATTTTCCATCCCAATTGCAACAGTATCATCGTCATTTTCACTGTCTGTTCCTGTTGTACTGCCACGGGATGTACTCCAAGAAGCACTCCTTCCCCTTGGAATAGCATATGGCACACTACCAGAGCACATATATCGTCGTATATACTGACGCTTCACTGGGGAATATTGCACTTCACTATCACTACTGGAACTAGTTTGAAGAGCTTGTAGTTCACATTCACTATCACTATCATCACCCATGCTCTCATCTGAGTCTGGGATTTGGGAAAATAGAAGTTTCCTCTTGGATTCTGGTACAACTGAACGTGAACAAGACGGCCCAGCACCAGAGGTGGAAGGCTGAGGGTCGTCTGGGTTTTCCTCACTATTACCGATATTATGGTCATTAGTTTCGGTCAAAACCTCACCAAAACCTTGAAACTCATCTTCACTGGCACTTCCATCTGTACCAGAACTGTCACTGGGGAATAAAAGTGTCCCAATTCGCCGAGGAGTGAGGAGCTTCTTACCGCAAGGCATGGTGGACATTGTTTACTAAGATGGCATTCCCACAATGCACCACTGGGTCCCAGATTTTTTTTCTACCACGCACACCGACCACACAGACCCATTCTCTCACATGTAGGCCTACCAGCCTTTTCCCGCGAGATTTGACGGCGCTAGAATTTGTGCGTACAAGTACGTCAAAAAACCCTGCGCGTAAGACGTACTAGTACGTCCGAAACCCTCAAAGGGTTAAGGGGAAAGTTCACATCCTGAAATTTCATTCATATCCAGAAGCAAAAAATTGACCAAACGACGGTTCATATCCTGAAAAATTTGCATGGTGGAGCATTCGTAAGCCGAGGTTCCACTGTATAATTTTACATACACACAACACAGATAAATACATATAGTATACTTAAATTAGTAATACAACAGATAAATTAAAATTTAAATAATCATTAAAAATAACATTTACATGTACTTACCTTTACTGAAGAGGCTTGCTGGCATCTGGAAGATAGGGAGGAGGAGAGAGGGAGGACTTATTGTTTGGAAGGGTAATCCCTCTCTATAAGGACTTAAGGTATCAAAGCCCTCTCTGGGGTTACTTCCCTTCTTTGTCTTTTAATGCCACTAGGACCATCTTGAGAGTCACTGGACCCCTGTCGCACAAAATAACTGTCAAGAGTGCTCTCTCTCTGGCGTCTCTAAGATTTCCCTAAAATGGGACATGGTTCTGTCACAGAACTTGCTGCAGAGATGGCTTGTTTCAGCTTGCTCTGGGTGGTACTTCTCAATAAAACTTTGCACATCATTCCACTTTGCACAAATCTCCTTAATCAATGAAGAAGGTGCCTCCTTCAGTCCCTCTTCCTCCTTCTCTGAAACAAGTTCCTCAGCTGTGGCCTGTTGCTGTTCCAGGTGAAGCTCTTGTAGCTGTGTAGTGGTTAACTCTTCCCTGTGGTCCTCCTCCAACTCTTCCACATCCTAGCCGCTTGCCTCCAACCCCATGGTAATGCCCAATGCCGCAACAGAGTCCACAGCAGGGTCAGGGGTCAGCCTCAAACCCTTCAAAATCCCTCTGGACGACACATTGTGACCACAATTGTCTCCAAGCAGAGTTCAAAGTCCTGAAAGTCACTCTCTCCCAAGCCCTACCTATAAGAGTCAACTGAGTGTCTGAGGTCACTTCAAAGCACCTTTCAAACACTGCTTTGGTGTAGATTTTTTTGAAGTTAGAAATGACCTGCTGGTCCATGAGCTGGAGGAGAGGAGTGGTGTTAGGAGGCAAGAACTTCACTGTTATAAAACTGAAGTCCCTAGACAATAGGTCTAACAAGTTTGGAGGATGAGCAGGAGCATTGTCCATTACCAGGAGGCACTTGAGTAGCAAATTATTTTCAAGGAGGTATTTTTTCACTGGGACTAAACACTTCATAGACCCACTCTTTGAAAATTTGCCTCATGACCCATGCTATATTATCTGCTTTCCACAAGACACAATTTATTCTTGATGACATTGTTTTTCTTGAACACGGTGGGATTTTCTGAGTGATACACCAGTAAAGGCTTCGCTTTAAAATCCCCACTAGCGTTAGCACAGAACAAAAGAGTTAGGCCATCTTTCATAGGCTTGTGTCCTGGCAGTGCCTTTTCCTCCTGAGTAATGTAGGTCCTCTTCGGCATTTTCTTCCAAAACAGGCCTGTTTCATCACAATTGAACACTTGTTGGGGGAGGAATTCTTCAGCCTCGACGAACCTCTTAACCCTTTGACTGTTTCAGTCGTATATATATGTCTTACGAGCCACCCTGTTTGACGTATATATACTCAAAAATTGTAGCGGCTTCAAATCAAGCAGGAGAAGGATGGTAGGCCCATATGTGAGAGAATGGGTCTGTGTGGTCAATGTGCACCATATAAAAAAAAATCTTGCACCACGCAGTGCATAATGAGAAAAAAAAAACTCCAACCTTGTTTTTGGATTAAAACGCCGACTTTGTGGTGTATTTTCGTATAGTATTTATGGTTGTATTCTCGTTTTCTTGGTCTCATTTGATAGAATGGAAGACTATTATAGAAATAGAGGTGATTTTGATTGGTTTTACTATGAAAAGAACCTTGAAATGGAGCTCAAAGTAGGGGAAATGTTTGATTTTTCCCGATGTTCAAACGTATACAAATGATGTCATTGTCCAATAAATGTCCAACTAGCCATTCTAATATGCAGTCATGAATGGGTTGACATTATTTATACAATTATAACAATATTGCAGTAGTCTGCATAACATTTAATCTTCTATTTTTTGTGTGAATAAAAATTCAAAATAGAAAGCAAGAGTAATATCAGTGGGGCCTGGAGACGTGACTGATGAACAAAGAAAATGTTATTTTAGAGCCAAGAATGTCTGCATTGTTCATTCTGGACCCTATTTTGAAATTGGCATATTTTTTAATTTGGGTGAAATTGGCCAAATTGCAAATTTCTGACCACGTTATTGGGTAGTTGAAATCGGTAAATGGGCAGTTTCTTGCATTCAATCGATAGAACAAATGGATTTCTAAAGAAATAGCTACGAGTTTGGTCGACTGGAACAATATAATTAGCCAAAAATAGGGCTCAAAGTGGGCTAAATTGCTGATTCGTAGATATCGCCGAGGTCGCTAACTTCACAAGAGCGTAATTCCATAAGATTTCTATCAAATTTTATTCTTTTGGTGTCATTACCATCGGAAAAAGATTCTCTATCATTTCATAAGTTTTTTTTTTTTTTTTTTTTTTTTTTTTTTATTTATTTATTTATTTATTTATTTATTTTTTCGACACCAGGAGACACCTCAGGATTTGGGGTTGCGACAGTCAAAGGGTTAAATTCATGAACGAATGCTTTGGCCTCACATTTGTCTGAACTTGCAGCCTCACCATGCCTTACAATACTGTGTATGCCACTGCACTTCTTGAATCTGTCGAACCAGCCTCTGCTGGCCTTACATTCACTAACAGCAACACTCGCTCCTGGCATTTTCTTTACAAGATCCGCATGCAACTGCCTTGCCTTCTCACAAATTATACCTTCTGAAACACTATCTCCCACTAATTGTTGCTCATTGATCCACAACAGCAACAACAACTTCTCCACATCCTCAACTGTTTGCGACCTCTGTTTCGTTAGCATATTTGCCCCTTTTGCAACATCAGCTTCCTTGATTTCTGCTTCCTTCAGCATGATGGAACTGATTGTTGATGTTGATTTGCCATACATCCTGGCGAGGTCCGACACACGTACGCCACTTTCATATTTTGCTATAACTTCTTTCTTGAATTCTATCATGTTTCTCACCTTCTTTACCAAATAGCACTCTGAACTTTCTTTTGTCCCATGGTGGCTTATTTCACAGTTGCAATCAACAAAAAAACACCAGAAACAATGGATGAATCCAACAAGAGAGATGCGCAGACTGAGTGTGATACGTGTGAGGAAGAGCGTCGCAGGTCAGTGGTGACGAGTCTCATACGGCCTATTTCCGAGAGCATGGCCAATATCCGGAGCAAAACTTTGCAGATAAAAGTGCTCGATTTCTGAATTGGCCAATTTCTGTGACAGCCTATAACCGGGATTCCACTGTACAGTGGACCCTCAGGTAACGATGGCATTACCTAATGTTAAATCCGGCTAGCGATACATTTTAACGCAAAAATTTTGCCTCGGCTAGCGCTAAAAAACTCGCCCAACGCGATTCGTTTGAGACGCGTCCACGTGCGGCCTGAGCCCACCTCACTTGTCCCGTGAGTGCCAGTGTTTACAAGCCAGCCACCGCGGTCGCATCCAAGCATACAATCGGAACATTTCATATTATCACAGTGTTTTTAGTGATTGTACCTGCAAAATAAGTCACCATGGGCCAACCCTACAGCAAAAAGGGTGAGAATTACTATGGATATGAAGAAAGAGATAATTGCTAAATATGAAAGTGGAGTGCGTGTCTCCGAGCTGGCCAGGTTGTATATGAAACCCCAATCAACCATCGCTACTATTGTGGCCAAGAAAACGGCAATCAAGGAAGCTGTTTTTGCCAAAGGTGCAACTTTGTTTTCAAATAAGAGATCGCAAGTGATAGAAGATGTTGAGAGACTGTTATTGGTGTGGATAAACAAAAACCAGATAGCATCTCTCAAGCGATCATATTTGAAAAGGCTAGGAAGTTGCATGACGATTTAATTAGAAAAATGCCTGCAACTAGTGGTGATGTGAGTGAATTTAAGGCCAGCAAAGGTTGGTTTGAGAGATTTAAGAATCGTAGTGGCATACATAGTGTGATAAGGCATGGTGAGGCTGCCAGTTCGGACCAAAAAGCAGCTGAAAAATATGTGAAGGAATTCAAGGATAACATAGACAGTGAATAATTGAAACCTGAACAAGTGTTTAATTGCGACGAAACAGGCCTGTTTTGGAAGAAAATGCCAAGCAGGACCTACATTACTCAGGAGGAAAAGGTACTCCCAGGACATAAGCCTATGAAAGACAGGCTTACTCTCTTGATGTGTGCTAATGCTAGTGGTGATTGCCAAGTGAATCCTTTATTGGTGTATCACTCTGAAGCTCCCAGTGTTCAGGAAAAACAATGTCCTCAAGGCTAATTTGTGTGTGATGTGGAGGGCAAACAGTAAGGCATGGGTCACTAGAGACCTTTTTTATGACTGGTTACACCATGCATTTGCCCCCACTGTGAAAAATTACCTCCTGGAAAATAAATTGGACCTTAAGTGCCTCCTGGTATTAGACAATGCTCCTGGTCATTCTTCAGATGTGGCAGAGCGACTTTCTGGGGACATGAGCTTCATTAAGGTCAAGTTTTTGCCTCCTAATACCACTCCTCTCCTGCAGCCCATGGACCAGCAGGTCATTGCAAACTTCAAAAAACTCTACACAAGAGCTATGTTTGAAAGGTGCTTTGTAGTGACCACAGAAACTCAATTGACTCTAAGAGAGTTTTGGAGAGATCACTTTAGCATCCTCAGTTGTGTAAACATTATAGGTAAGGCTTGGGAGGAAGTGACTAAGAGGACTTTGAACTCTGCTTGGAAGAAACTGTGGCCAGAATGTGTAGACAAAAGGGATTTTGAAGGATTTGAGGCTAACCCTGAGAAGTGTATACCAGTTGTGGAATCAGTTGTGCCATTGGGGAAGTCCTTGGGGTTGGAGGTTAGTGGGGAGGATGTGGAAGAGTTGGTGGAGGAGGACAATGAAGAACTAACCACTGATGAGCTGCAAGATCATCTTCAACAGCAAGAGGCCAGACCTGAGGAAACTGCTCCAGAGGTTCCACTGTGTTATATTAATGCTCAAATATTTTATGATACTTACTTCCTATTTTTCATAAATGATTTATTAATTATTATTTATAAACCAGCTGCAGGGATGTGCTGTTTTGAAAAATCTCTTGGTTGCTTAAATGGTGGCCTGAAGGAAGATTTAGCACAGAAACTGGTGGAGGCAAATATTGAAATATTTAAGGTTAGACATATATTATGCTTTTTCTTGTGATTTTTCTTCAGGTTGTCTAATTTAATTTAATGTCTTCCAAACCTTCCTTATTATTTTATCTTATTTTCTGTACCACCTGCTGCTCTTAACCACCTGTTCATGTGTATACCTTGCTGCTAAACAGTGGGAGTGAATGTCTTGTCTCTATCCCAGAGTGCTTAATTATTATTATTACCTTTCTTACTAACCCTTAAACTTTTGGTCACATAGATCTACAGTGTTGATTATGTAGATCTTAGCACCTTCAAATTTGATGTGAGATGCCTGCAAGGCCGAGACACGAGAAAACGGGTCTGTACAGTTGGTGTGCACCGTGTACAAAAATCGGGGCTGCCGCAATGAATCATGGGAACAGCATGTTAACCCTTTGACTGTCGAAGGGCCCAATCCTGAAGTGTCTCCTGGTGTCGCAAAATATTCGAAAAAAAAAAACATTATTTTTTCTTATGAAAATGTTAAGATTATTTTCCTGATTGTTTTAGTCCCAAAAAAAAATTTTTCCCATGAGTACTTACCGAGATATAGAGTCCTGAAGTTTGCTGAAATTGATCTGCAAGCGGCAACAGCGGCGACTGCCGGTCACCCGGTAAACTTTGATTTACAGTGGACCCTTGACCAGCGATGGCATCGATTAACGATAAATCTGACTAGCGATACATTTTATCGCAAAAATTTTGCCTCGATTAGCGCTAAAAAACTCGACCAACATTATTCGTTCAGTCTGAGACGCGTCCACTTCTGGCCAGTGTTTACAAGCCAGCCAGCCACCGCGGTCGCTTCCAAGCATACAATCGGAACATTTCATATTATCACAGCCTTTTTAGTGATTGCACCTGCAAAATAAGTCACCATGGGCCCCAAGAAAGCTTCTAGTGCCAACCCTACAGCAAAATGGGTGAGAATTACTATGGATATGAAGAAAGAGATCATTGCTAAGTATGAAAGTGGAGTGCATGTCTCCGAGCTGGCCAGGCTGTACACAAAACCCCAATCAACCATCGCTACTATTGTGGCCAAGAAAACGGCAATCAAGGAAGCTGTTCTTGCCAAAGGTGCAACTATGTTTTCGAAACTGAGATCGCAAGTGATAGAAGATGTTGAGAGACTGTTATTGGTATGGATAAACGAAAAACAGATAGCAGGAGATAGCATCTCTCAAGCGATCATATGTGAAAAGGCTAGGAAGTTGCATGACGATTTAATTAGAAAAATGCCAGCAACTAGTGGTGATGTGAGTGAATTTAAGGCCAGCAAAGGTTGGTTTGAGAGATTTAAGAATCGTAATGGCATACATAGTGTGATAAGGCATGGTGAGGCTGCCAGTTTGGACCAAAAAGCAGCTGAAAAATATGTGCAGGAATTCAAGGAGTACATAGACAGTGAAGGACTGAAACCTGAACAAGTGTTTAATGGTGACACTGACAATGTTGTGAAACACTTTAGGAATGTCATAAAGGAACGGGAGGTACAGGCCTCTATGGGCAGATATGTTGTGCGACAGAGGTCCAGTGACTCTCAAGCTGGTCCTAGTGGCATTAAAAGAAGAAGGGAAGTAACCCCGAAAAAGGACTTGCCACCTCAAGTCCTAATGGAAGGGGATTCCCCTTCTAAACACTAAGACCATCAACACACTCCCCTCTTCCCATCCCATCAATCATCACCAGATCTTCAATAAAGGTAAGTGTCATGTAACTGTGCATGTCTTCTTCAGTTTGTGTGTATTAAAATTAATATTTCATGTGTTAAAATTTTTTTTTTCAATACTTTTGGGTGTCTTGCACGGATTAATTTGATTTCCATTATTTCTTATGGGGAAAATTAACTTGACTAACGATTATTCTGACTAACGATGAGCTCTCAGGAACGGATTAATAGCGTTAGTCGAGGGTCCACTGTACTTGTATTCGATGGTTTCTTGCTTTTTTCACTATTTTATTTTTTCACATAACTTTTGGGGCCTGTGAGACCAAATTATTGTGCAATGTTCAAATATACACTCGTTGAATGTAACACAATTATAGCAAAAACACTCGTATCATTATAATGTTGCTAAAACTTGTTTACACAAACAATGTAAACAAATGTTTATTACGATTGTTTTATAATATATATACATATGTACAATCACTGGACACTTTTCTAGAAGTGCTGCAGCTTGTGGAATTCTTTGAAACATGGGTATAAGCACAATGGTGTCTTACACTCCTCACACATAAAACGAGTGTCTCTGCGTTTTTGTGGGCGTTTTGTGGTATGTCCACAGACAAAACACCTCTTCTGAGCATTTTTCTTGGCAGTAGTAGCAGGCAGTGGTATGGGGTAGTGATCACCAGGCCTCAGACGAGAGGACATGTGTTGATAATTTCGTGGGCGCTGGTCTATTGCAGGTGTTGTTTCTTGGTACTTGAATATTATTTGTCTGATGACTGACAAACAAAATTCACCATATTTGGGTTTGTTCTTGGTCTTCAACTTATACATATTATAAGCATTCAGCATGGAAATGTCAAGAAGATGGAAAAACAGTTTTATATACCACTTATAACTCTTGCGAACACAGTCAGCAAACCCAATCTGCATGTCACATTTGTCCACTAAGCGCATATTGAGGTTATAATCCATCACAGCTGCAGGTTTTACAATGGGTTCATTGGTCTCTCTATTCTGCTTGCCAGTGTCTACCATTTCGTGTCGGTGAACTGATGTCAGCAGTGTGACATCACGTTTGTCATGCCACCGAAATGCCATGATGTCATTGGCAGCAAACACCTGCACTTCACCTCTACGACTGCCAGCATCGAACCTAGGCATATGTTTACGATTTCTACGCACTGTGCCACACACGTCTGTCATGTTCACTCGCAAGAAATCACTGAGTATAGGGCTTGTGTACCAGTTGTCAGTATATAAAATATGCCCCTTACCAAGATATGGCTCCATCATTGTTCTAACCACATCACCAGAGATACCCAGTAACTTCCTGGTATCTTCCATTGTTTTACCGCCAGTGTACACAATTATATCCAAAACCAGACCAGTTTTGCAATCACACAGAACAAATAACTTTATACCAAAGCGTTTCCTCTTGCTTGGTATATACTGCTTGAATGAGAGTCTTCCTTTGAACAAAATCAAAGACTCGTCACTAACAAGCTTCCTGAAGGGATAAAAATACATACAGCACTTTTGTTTCAGGTACATAAACACACGTCTGATCTTATATAACCTGTCGCTTCTGTCAGGCCTGGTTTTGTCTGAAAAGTGTAACATACGTAACAGTAACACAAATCTATTCACTGGTATAATGTCACTGAAAGCAGGGGTTGAAATCAGGCGGTCTGTCGCCCAGTATGTGTTGACACTATGCTTATACACATGTGGCATAAGCATTATTGTGGCAAAGAACAGATACATCTCTGCCACAGTTGTGTCCTTCCACTGGTGTAGGCGTGATCTTGGTGACAGAATAGTGTTTGCCATGGTGTACTCATAGTATGTATTGCTTTCCCTGACAATAATGTCCATCAGGGGTTCATCGAAGAACAACTGAAAGCATTCCAGTTCAGTGGGATTGTTCCCTAGTGTACATGATGGCCATATTCCACTTTGTCCTCCATCAAAGTCATGGGGATTGGGAACAAACTCGTCATCTTGCTGCCAATCCCAGATGCGGTCAGCTGGTGCGTTCTGGATATTGTAATGTGGTTGTGGTTGTGCAGGTTGTGGTTGTGGTTGTAGGAGTGTGGGGTCGGGCGAGGCTGGTTGTAGTTGTGCAGAGTCAGCAGCGCGGGTAGTAGCGTGGCCCGCTGCTGGTGTCACATGACTCATGCCACCATCACTATCACCACCACCGCCTGCTGCCTCACTCACATCATTTATACCCATCGTAACAATATCGTCATCTTCACTATCAGGACGTGGTGTAGGGCCACGGGATGTGCTCCGAGATGTACTCCTTCCTCTTGGAAGAGCATATGGCACACTACCAGACCGCATGCGACGTCGTATATACTGCCGCTTCACTGCGGAATATTCACCCTCACTGTCACAACTAGAACTGCTTTCAATAACCTTGAAATCACTATCACTATCACTTGCACTGCTCACATCTGAGTCTTGTACACGGGCAAATAGTTTCCTCTTTCGTCCTGGTACAGGAGAACATGAACGAGCCGGCCCAGCACCAGAGGTGGAAGGTTGTGGGTCATCTGGGTTTTCATCACTAATTATGTTATCCTGGGTAATTTTCTCGGTCACACCCGCTTCAAAACCAGGGAATTCACTTTCACTGACACTATCATCACTGTTTGAGCTATCACTTGGGAACAAAAGACCTCCAATCCGCCGAGGAGTGAGGAACTTCTTACCGCGAGGCATGGTGAAAATGGACTACCAACAAGGCGTTCCCACAATGCACCGCTGAGTCCCAGATTTTTTTCACAGGGTGCACACCGACCACTGAGACCCATTCTCTCTCGTGTAGGCCTACCAGCCCTCTCCCGCTTGATTTGAAGCCGCTAGAATTTATGCGTATAGATGCGTCAAACACGGTATCTCCCATGACGTATATATACGACCGCGACAGTCAAAGGGTTAATTAACCATGTTCACCATGGCACACTGAGCTGATAATCTTAACTCCCAAGCAGATCAACTATGTATTTGATGGTGATAGTTCCGACAGTGACAATAGTGATTCAGAAATGGAGTTCTATGAATTTGAGAAAAAAGCAACCAAAAGTGACACTGGAAACACAGAGAATAGTGCTGAAAATGCCTCATGATCTGTGCCCCTCTACCTCAGTGCATCAACAATGCATCCATGTCATAAGCAAAAGCTAATATTCTCTCATGGTTTGGGCATTTGTGAGTGATAATTCAATTCAAGTTTATTCTCTATAAGGGTTACAATGTAGGGTTTACAGGTTTTGGGTATTGTGTGGTTTACATGTTATGAAATACTAATTACAGAGGGGGCCACTAGGACACCTAGCCTGGCTAGGCATTTCGAGCAGACTTAGATTAATTCTTAACATTAAATCCTTACAGATTATGGTATTAAGGCTAAGTGACTACATCATAAGTTGTGATTTTAGCAATGTGAATGCTTTTGTTTTGGCACAATACAAAGTGTCTATATTGGAGTATCATAGGCAAACTTATGACTAGTTAAGATTTATTATTTTAAGATTAAGTATTTCTGGGTTTATAGTCAGTGGGTGAGTGAGTGTAATTGTGAACCACCAGGTGGTTATCATGTAGTTAGTTGTCGGGGTGGATCAGGGAGATAAGATGTTTTCTAACTGTAGTTTTGAAAGTGATTAATGTGTCTGCAGTTCTAGAGTTTTCAGGTAGGGTGTTCCAGATTTTAGGTCCTTTGAAATACATTGAATTTTTGTAAAGGTTTAGTTGAACACGGGGAATGTCATAGAGATGTTTGTGTCTGGTGTTATGCCTGTGGATCCTGTCACAACTATCAAGAAAGCATTTTAGGTCAAGGTTAATATTGGAATTTAAGGTCCTGTAGATATACATTGCACAGTAGTAAGTGTGGATGTCTGAACAGGGAGTAAGTTTAGATCTATGAAGAGTGGGGGGGTGTGTTGCCAGGGATGGGATTTAGTGATTATTCTTACTGCGGCTTTTTGTTGGGTTATTATTGGCTTTAGGTGTGCTGCTGCAGTTGAACCCCAAGCACAGATAGCATAGGTGAGGTATGGATATATAAGTGAATGGTATAGTGTGAGAAGTGCAGTTTGCGGCACGTAGTATCGTATCTTGGAGAGGATCCCCACCATTTTGGATACATTTTTTGTTATGTGTTGGATATGGGTGCTGAAATTTAGGTTGTTGTCGAGGTATAGGCCAAGGAATTTGCCCTCATTATGTCTGGCAATTAGAGTGTTGCCGATCTTAATGTTAAGTTGCGCAACACCTGCTCTGCTACCAAACATAATATAGTAGGTTTTGCCAGTGTTAAGTGTAAGTTTATTGGCTGTCATCCAAGTCGATATTTTGAGCAGCTCCTTGTTAACAATGGTGTTGAGGGTGGCAAGATTAGGGTGGGAGATGACACAAGTCGTGTCGTCAGCAGAGAATGGGTTTCAGGTGTTGGGATATGTTTGGAGGATCATTGATGTAAATGAGGAAGAGCAGGGGTCCAAGGACACTTACCTGCGGAACTCCAGTATCAAGTGGCCGTATTGATGAGGCTGTGTCTTTAATGGTGACATACTGATACCTATTAGAAAGGTAGGATTTAAAATATGCAAGTGCATGGCCTCTTATACCATAGTGGTCAAGTTTGTGGAGTAGGATGCCGTGGTCTACTGTGTCAAACGCTTTTCTTAGGTCAATAAAAATTCCTACTGGATATTCCTTATTTTCCAATGCTGTGTAAAGCAGGTCTAGCATTTTTATAATTGCATCATTAGTGCTTTTATTTTTCCTGAATCCAAATTGGCAGGGGTTGAGTATGTTTTGTGACGTTATAAATGAATATAGTCTCCTGTGCACGAGTTTCTCGAAGATTTTGGATAGCAATGGTAAGTTTGATATTGGCCTATAGTTGTTTACATCTGTAGGGTCACCACCTTTATGTATTGGTGTAGCCCTTGCTGTCTTGAGTAGTGTCGGGAAAGTGCTAGTTTCTAGTGACTTGTTAAAAAGTAATGTAATAGCATGCGAAAGGACATGGGCCGCTCGCTTGTACAATAATGGTGGGACGTGAGACAGATTCCCCGAGTTATTTTTAAGTGACTTTATGATCGCGGTGACTTCCGTGGGCTCAGTTGGTACAAGATAGAAGGAATTTGGGAAATTCCCATCTAGGTAGTCCCCGGCACGGGCATTGGTAAGTGGGATTTTACTGGCGAGATTAGATCCTATGTTTGAGAAGAAGTCGTTTATCTTGTTAGCTGTATCAGTGGGATGCAGTGGTGTTTCATGAGGTTTAGTTAGAACAATATTCTTGTTTTTTTTCAGTTTGTGGGTCCCCAGAATCTGGGAAAGTGTTTTCCAGGTCTTTTTTATATCTCCTCTTGTATCAGTGAATCTGCTGGAGTAGTACAGTTGTTTGGCTTTCTTTATTAATTTGGTGAGAACTGTTGAATATTGTGTAAGAATATCTTTGTATATTAAGCCCTGTCTATATTGCTTTTCATATTGGTGTTTCTTATCAATGGATTTCAGAATGCTGCTGGTTAGCCATGGGCAACCAAGCCGTTTATTCGTGATCTGTTTCGTTTTTATAGGACAATGTTTGTTGTATAGTCAAAGTATTTTGTTAAGAAAAATGTCTGTCCAATCGTTAATACCATTGGCATTGGAGAATTCTGTAGGCCAGTCAACAGTCTGCTGTGAAATTCCTTATTGAGGCCTCGTCATGGAGTCTAAATGAAACTTTGTTGTATTCAAGTGGTGGCTTACTAATGTTTGTTAAGAGGAAGGTTGGGTAGTGGTCAGTAGTGCTGTCTGTGATTATTCCTGATTTAAGGGGGGCTAGTATATTGGTCCATGTGTGGTCTATTATGGTTGCACTTGTCTCAGTCAGCCTGGTTGGTTTAGTTATTGTTGGTATGAGGAGTGTGTTGTTCATATTGTTGATGAAATCAGTTACATATTTTAAACTTAAGATTTAATCTAAGTCTGCCCAAAATGCCTAGCCATGCTAGGTGTTCTAGTGGTACACTCTGTAATTATTTTACTACATGTAAACCACACAATAGCCAAATTCTTTAAGCTCAGCATTGTAATCCTTATAGAGAATAAACTTTGAATTTGAATCTGGTAGGCCAAGGTAGATATTAAAGTCTCCAGCTAAGAGAAGGTGGTGCTTGTTCATTTGTCTGTTTGTTATTAGTGACTTTAGATTCTCACTGAAGTTTGGGATGTTTGTGTGGGGTATCCGGTATATGGCACCAATTGTTATAGGCGTCTTGAGGTTTTTTACAGTAAAATTAGCAAAAATGTATTCCCCATATTCATCACTAAAGCAATTAGTGCTAATACAAGATAGTTGGTTAGAGTAATAGATTGCAGTACCACCCCGAACTTGGTATGGTCTGCAGTTGTGGATTGCTGTATGGACAGATATGTTGTGCGACAGAGGTCCAGTGACTCTCAAGCTGGTCCTAGTGGCATTAAAAGAAGAAGGGAAGTAACTCCAGAAAAGGACTTGACACCTCAACTCCTAATGGAAGGGGATTTCCCTTCTAAACATTAACAACATCCACACTCTCCCCTCCTCCTATCCCATCAATCATCACCATATCTTCAATAAAGGTAAGGGTCAGTTTGTGTGTATTAAAATTAATATTTCATGTGGTAATTTTTTTTTTTTTTTCATATTTTGGGGTGTCAGGAATGGATTAATTTGATTTCCATTATTTCTTATGGGGAAAATTACTTCAGCTAACGATAATTTCAGCCAACGATGAGCTTTCAGGAACGGATTAATATCGCTAGCTGAGGGTCCACAGTATTACAGTACTGGGTAAATCATACACTGACTGACTGTGTGGGTAATCTATAAGGAAAACTCACATTGAACAGTATGAAACTGTAAATATTTTTAGCTAACTGATGAGGGGCTCCAAACCAAAATATCTGCTTTAACACTTTTATAGTGAATTATAAATGTGCATAATAATACAGTGGACCCCCGGTTAACGAACTTTTTTCATTCCAGTAGTATGTTCAGGTGCCAGTACTGACCGAATTTTTTCCCATAAGGAATATTGTGAAGTAGATTAGTCAATTTCAGACCCCCAAACATACACGTACAAACGCACTTACATAAATACACTTACATAATTGGTCGCATTTGGAGGTGATCGTTATGCGGGGGTCCACTGTACTGTATTAAATAGAATATGCCTAGGCAGTAGACAGTTGGAATGTGCTCCATGATGTGGTAGTATATTATACATAGTGACTACAAAAGCTTATAGTTTATTGAAAATTTATACACAGTAGCAATGTGGGCACCTAGTTATATTACATTTAGAACTTTTACACATAATTTTATTTTTGCATTACTTATTATTATTATCATGGAGTGCTAAACCCAGGAGAATGGAGGGTATTCAGGCTCAGTTCAGGGAACTGGAGCACAGATCCAATTCCCCAGATCGAGAGCCCCTCATCAGAGTCAAGGAACCTCCCTTGAGGGGTTTGCATTACTTTTTCTAAAGTACATATTCTATAAGTAGGAGTTTATACCGCAGCTTCTCATTCTATACCCCAAACCTCAGGCAGGCATTCTCAGAAGTGCGTGCCTTGGTGGTCTCCTGCTTGTGCTCGTGCAGTACGTTTGAAACGTGCTGCAAGGGGCAGGTACCGGTACAATAGAACCGCTGAGAGACTTCTTGATTTTAAGCAGAAGCGTGCGATCGCTCGCCGTGTCATCCGTGAAGCTAAACGCACTTGTTGGCGAGACTATGTTTCCACCATCACCTCTGCTTCTTCTATGAGTGCAGTCTGGAAAAAAGTGAGGAAATTGAGTGGTAAATACTCTCCTGACCCGGCTCCTGTTCTACAGGTCGCTGGTGTTGATGTAGCAAACCCTCTCGACGTTGCCATTGAACTTGGCACACATCTGGTCCGTATTTCCCGAGGGCTCCATCTATGCCCCTCATTTCTTTCCTCAAAGTCTGCCAGAGAGTTAGTACCCTTGGACTTTTCTTCTCTCAGAGAAGAACAGTATAATGTGCCTTTTACACTTCAAGAACTGGAGGCAACGCTCTCAGCTTGCTGATCATCGGCAGCTGGGCCTGACGACATTCATATTCGTATGTTACAACATTTACATCGGTCAGCCCTTGTAGTCCTCTTACACCTCTTCAATCTTATTTGGGCACAAGGAGTTCTTCCCCAGCTGTGGAAATCTGCCATTATTCTCCCTTTCCGCAAACCGGGTACTACAGGAGATGATGCCTCCCACTATCGCCCCATCGCTCTTACTAGCGCAGTTTGCAAAGTGATGGAACGTCTCGTAAATCGACGTTTAATGTGGTATTTAGAGACACACAACAGTCTCTCCGCTAGTCAATATGGCTTTCGTAAGGGTCGTTCTACCATAGACCCCTTACTACGCTTGGATACGTATGTTCGTAATGCCTTTGCGAATAATCACTCAGTTATTGCCATATTTTTTGACCTTGAGAAGGCATATGACACAACTTGGAGGTATAATATTTTGGCCCAGGCCCATTCCTTAGGCCTCCGAGGCAATCTACCATCCTTCCTTAACCCTTTGAGGGTTTTCGTCGTACTAGTACGTCTTACGCGTAGGGGTTTTTGACGTACTAGTACGCATAAATTCTAGCGGCCTCAAATCTCGCGCGAAAAGGCTGATAGGCCTAGGTGTGAGAGAATGGGTCTGCGTGGTCAGTGTGCGCGGTAGAAAAAAAATCTGGGACCCAGTGGTGCATTGTGGGAATGCCCTCTTAGTAAACAATGTCCACCATGCCTCGCGGTAAGAAGCTCCTCACTCCTCGGCGAATTGGGACACTTTTGTTCCCCAGTGACAGTTCTAATAGTGATGGAAGTGCCAGTGAAGATGAGTTTCGTGGTTTTAGTGAGGTTTTGACCGAAACTAATGACCATAATATCGGTAATAGTGAAGAAAACCCAGACGACCCTCAGCCTTCCACCTCTGGTGCTGGGCCCTCGTGTTCACGTTCAGTTGTTCCAGAACCCAAGAGGAAACTTCTATTTTCCCAAATCCCAGACTCAGATGAGAGCATGGGTGATGATAGTGATAGTGAATATGAACTACAAGCTCTTCAAACTAGTTCCAGTAGTGATAGTGAAGTGCAATATTCCCCAGTGAAGCGTCAGTATATACGACGATATATGCGCTCTGGAAGTGTGCCATATGCTATTCCAAGGGGAAGGAGTGTATCTCGGAGTACATCCCGTGGCTGTACAACAGGAACAGACAGTGAAAATGACGAAGATACTGTTGCAATTGGGATGGAAAATGTGCGTGGTGGTAGTGGTGCCGGCGGTGAGGCACCAGCAGTGGGCCATGCTGCCACCCACGCTGCCACCCACGCCGCTGCCTCAGCTGATCTAGAACAAAGGCCACCATCCCCCACTCCCCCACCACACCAGCCTCCACAACCACAACCTCCACAACCACAACCTCCACAACCACAACCACCTGTCATTGTCCAGTACCCACCAGCAGACCGCACCTGGGATTGGCAGGAAGCTGTCAATTTTGTTCCAAATCCCCACCAGTTTGATGGCAGCCAAAGTGGAATACGGCCATCTTGTGCACTTGGGAACAATGCCACTGAACTGGAATGTTTCGAGTTATTCTTTGACGAACCACTGATGAAAAGTATTGTCATGGAAAGCAACACATACTACGAGTACACCATGGCAAACACAATACTTTCACCAAAATCACGTCTACACCAATGGAAGGAGGCAACTGTGGCTGAGCTGTATCTTTTCTTTGCCACAATAATGCTTATGCCACATGTGTATAAGCACAAAGTGAAATCATACTGGTCAACAGACCCCCTGATTGCAACACCAGGTTTCAGTGATATAATGCCAGTGAATCGATTTGTGCTAATGTTACGTATGCTTCACTTCTCAGATAAAACCAGGCCTGACAGAACTGACAGGTTATATAAGATTAGGAATGTGTTTGTGTATCTGAAACAGAAATTCAGTACTCATTTTTATCCCTTCAGGAAGCTTGTAATTGACGAGTCTTTGATTCTGTTCAAAGGAAGACTCTCTTTCAAGCAGTACATACCAAGCAAGAGGAAACGCTTTGGTATAAAGTTGTTTGTGCTTTGTGATTGTTACAGTGGTCTGGTATTGGATATTATTGTGTACACTGGAAGTTATACATTGCAAAATACCAGGAAGTTATTGGGCATCTCAGGTGATGTGGTTCGAACAATGATAGAACCATACCTTGGTAAGGGGCATATATTATATACAGATAACTGGTACACAAGCCCCTCACTCAGTGATTTTTTGCGAGTGAACATGACAGATGTGTGTGGCACAGTGCGTGCAAATCGAAAACATATGCCCAGGTTTGATGCTGGCACTCGCAGAGGTGAGGTGCAGGCGTTTGCTGCCAATGACATCATGGCATTTCGGTGGTATGACAAACGAGATGTCACACTGTTGTCATCAATTCACCCTAATGAAATGGCAGACAGTGGCAGGCAGCATAGAGAGAGAAATGAACCCATTCTAAAACCTGCAGCTGTGATTGATTACACCTTCAACATGCGTTCAGTGGACAAATGTGACATGCAGATTGGGTTTGCTGATTGTGTTCGCAAGAGTTATAAGTGGTACATCAAACTGTTTTTCCATCTTCTGGACATTTCCATGCTCAATGCTTATAATATGTATAAGATGAGCACCAGAAACAAACCACAGCACGGCGAATTCTGTTTGTCTGTCATCAGACAAATAGTATTCAAGTACCAAGGAAATGCACCTGCAATTGACCGCCCACCAAATTATCAACAACTACCTGCTCGTCTGAAGCATGGTGATCACTTCCTGGTAAAACTGCCTGCTACTGCTTTGAAGAAAAAGGCTCAGAAGAGGTGTTACGTCTGTTCACATACAAAAAAACGCCCACGACAACGCAGAGACACTCGTTTTATGTGTGAGGAGTGCAAAACTCCACTGTGCATGACACCATGTTTCAAAGAGTTCCACAGGCTGCAGAACTTCTAGAAACATGTCCTGTGACTGTATATGTGTATATAAAATATAGAAAAATAGTAATAAACAACATTTCATATTGTTTGTTTGTGTAAATATTTTCTGTAAACAAAATAATGACAACAGTGTTTACGCCCTTATTGTGTAGTATTGAAAAAGAAATAACTTACAAAATACTGATCATGTTGGCCTCAGAGGCCATAAAAGTTACTCAGAAAAAGAAAAATTGAAAAAAAATTGAAAATAGTACATAAAAAAGTAAATAGAAAAATACCGGGTGATGGCAGTCGGCGATGTTACCATATGTTGTTCAATTTTGGGAAATTTCACACCTCCATATCTCGGTAAGTATTGACGCTAAAATTTTTTTGTTTAGCCTATAATGTTTAGAAAAAAATACTCTATTTTTTCATAAGAAAAAATAATTTTTTTTTTTTTTTGAAATTTGGCCGACCCTGAGAACGAGTTTCGGAGAGGGCCTGTCGACCCTCAAAGGGTTAAGAACTTTTTAACTGACAGACATTTCCGTGTTCGAGTCAATAATGTTCTTTCCCCGGACTTCGTCCAAGCTGAAGGTGTCCCTCAGGGATGTGTTCTAAGCACAACACTTTTTCTCCTTGCTATAAATGATTTGGCCTCTGTTCTTCCACCCAATATTTGGTCATCACTCTATGTTGATGACTTCGCTATTGTTTGTGCAGGCGCTGACTGTCATCTTATTGCAGTTTCTCTCCAGCATGCGGTCGACCATGTTTCCACTTGGGCCACCACGCATGGGTTTAAATTTTCAAGTACCAAAACTCACCAAATTACTTTCACTAGACGCTCTGTTATCTCCGATCATCCTTTGTATCTCTATGGCTCCCGTATCCCCGAACGTGATACAGTCAGGTTTCTAGGCCTTCTCTTTGACCGTCGGTTATCCTGGAAACCTCACATTACCTCTCTGAAGGCAACTTGTCACAGCCGGCTAAACCTTCTTAAAACCCTTGCTCATCTTTCCTGGGGAGCTGATCGTCGAACTCTGCTTCGCCTACATTCAGCCCTCGTTTTATCGAAACTCGATTATGATGACCAGATTTATTCCGCGGCCTCTCCTGCTACTCTCTCTAGCCTTAACTCTATCCATCACCAAGGATTACGTTTGTGCCTTGGTGCTTTTCGCTCTTCCCCTGTTGAGAGCCTCTATACAGAAGCGAATGTTCCATCCTTGTCTGATCGCCGTGATGCCCATTGCCTTCGCTACTATGTACGCTCTCACGATCTACACAATCCTTCCATTTATAGAATGGTCACCGATATTAGTAGACATTCTTTATTCGTTCGCCGCCCCTGTTTGCTCCGTCCCTTTTCTCTTCGCCTACATTCACTCTTGTCTTCCCTTCAGTTACCACCTTTATATGTTCATGTAGCATCTCACTTTTCCCTACCCCCCTGGGAAGTTCCAGCTGTTCAGGTCTGTTCTTTCTCACTCCCTTGCTCGAAAGCTCAACTGCCTACGGTGGCTTCCCGCTCTCTTTTTCTTGATCACTTCCACTCCCATTCTCATGCCACCACTGTGTACACAGATGGCTCTAAGTCTTCAGACGGCATCGGATTCGCAGCAGTGTTTCCGGACAGCGTCGTGCGGGGGCATTTACTATCTTCAGCTAGCATTTTTACTGCTGAACTGTATACCATTCTTGCAGCACTTATTCGTATTGCATCTATGCCTGTGTCATCATTTGTAGTAGTCTCAGACTCCCTTAGTGCTCTACAGGCTATACGAAAATTTGATACATCTCATCCCCTAGTTCTCCGTATCCAACTTTGGCTACGCCGTATCTCTACCAAACATAAAGATATTGTTTTTTGTTGGGTCCCTGGTCATGTCGACGTACAGGGCAATGAACAGGCAGACACTGCTGCGCGGTCAGCAGTACATGACCTACCAATTTCCTATCGAGGTGTTCCATTTCTGGACTATTTTGCTGCAATAGCTACCCACCTTCGCACCCGTTGGCAACAACGTTGGTCAACTCTGCTCGGTAACAAACTTCATTCTGTTAAACCGAGCATAGGTTACTGGCCGTCTTCTTGTCATCAGTGCCGAGGTTGGGAGACCACTCTCTCCCGCCTTCACATTGGCCACACTCGTCTTACTCATGGGTATCTCATGGAGAGGCACCCTGTTCCTCTCTGTGAGCAGTGTCAAGTTCCAGTATCGATTAGCCACATTCTGTTAGACTGCCCTCTCTATCAACGAGCACGCAGAATTTACCTCCAACGTCGTCTTCGTTCTACTACTCTCTCTTTACCTTCCCTTCTTGCTGATGGACCCTCCTTTAATCCTGACTCTCTCATTGACTTCTTGACAACGACTGATTTACTCCACAAACTCTGACGATACTTTTCGCACTCCCCTCAGCCCTTTCTAGTTCAGTCTCTTGCTGCCCTTTACCCTTTCACCATCCACTACCCCGCTGTTATCCGTAACCTATTACTCATCCATCTCCCTTTTGCCACCTGATGCCCTCGCTTTCTTCCTGCCCTGCAGCGCTGTATAGTCCTTGTGGCTTAGCGCTTCTTTTTTATTATAATAATAATAATATAAGTAGGAGTATGTTACAAATTCTTTACTAAAGGATAAAAGAACAATTAAGTAATCTGACACTTTATTTTTCTCCATTTAGTTTCTGCTTAATCAATTATTCATAGCCTTTATACAGTTTAAAAAACCAATGCACATATAATATCATGACAAACAAAATTTGAGGACAAAAATTTAAATCCTGCAAGACAATAGCTTTTAACCCCTTAACTGTCCAAACACATATCAATGTTGTTACCGCTAGCACTCCTAACGTAGATCAACGTTTTATTTTTCCTGCCTCCAAATTTGGCACAAGTGGCCGGAGATGCCTGGTCAGTATAGAATGAGTCTTAACACCTGGTGTGCACAGTATTAAAAAATCTGGGACCACTTAGTACCTTGTGGGAGCACCAGTTCAATTGAGTGCCAGCTACAGCAAACAGTGTGGCAAACACCAGGGATCCACTGATGTCATATTGTATTAACACTCCCCTTTTAAAAGGAAAGTGATGTTGACCCTGAGTTTAGTGGCTCTGAGATGGATACAATACAATTTTTATTTTTTTGCAAGTTTACATTGAGATTCTGTAGTTTCAATAATGAGTTGCAGTGCAAAGAGAGCCACTATCATGCCATGGCATTATGGGCACACTAAATTAACCCTTAAACGGTCCAAAGAGATCGACGTTCAAATTCGTAGTGCTACAAAAGTAGATCTACTTTTTTTACATATTTTCAAATATAACAAATGTAGATAAAAGTTTTTTACACGTTTTCAAATGTAAAACAAAAAAGAAGATCTACATTTTTTTTACATACTTTCAGATGTTGAAAAAACATATACATTTGGACCATTTAAGGGTTAATGACTTACAGACTACTTAATACTAGAGAAATTGTTGTGGCCACAAGTGGTCGAGGAAACATCAAAAACCTTGATAACGTGCAACATTTGTGCAACATCCTTTCAATTTTGATACCACTGGTAGTGTTATCCTGCCAGAATGTCCTATAAGCTCTGCCCTAAGTAAACAGAAACAATTCGGGAATATGTGTAATACATGTTCAGCAAACTGGCTGGCTGGCTGATTGACTTTGGCTGTCTCTATCTCCGTCTGTCTGTATCTATCTCTCTCCGTCTATCGCTGTCTATCCCTGTCTCACAAGTACACATATTCATAGTGTAAATTACCTAGGATAAACCAAAAAAATCCAACCAAAGTGCTTAACTGTGCTTGTAGATATAAGGCATAATAAGCATGACTGGCAAGTGATACACATTTTCACTCTGCATCATTGTGTAATACCTGTTGGTTCATGAGTGGCTCTTTCTCTGAGACAGAGAGAGACAAGCAGACAGAAAGACACATAAGAGACAGAGATAAACGGAGACAGAGTTAGACAGACATGGTAATGTGTAACAGTGAAAACAAATAAAGACAAGGCAGTGCATGATCATCAAATGTCACTTAACTGCTGCACTGTCAGCATTGGAGTGACACTCGTCTTACGCCATGCTTCAAGGAGTTTCATATAAATGTCAGCATGTCTAAAATACTGCTGGAACCTATAAGTACTATGTACAGTAGACAGTCATTTAACACGGTAGTTTCGTTCCTGAACACGCTGTGTTAGACAAACTGAAGAACTTACGAGGAAAATAGGGTTATGTTCCTGGGAGCCCCCCAAAAAGTCAAACAACTTTTTTTTAGACCTCCAGATCTTACAAAATAGAAGTGAATATGTAATTGTAGTACATTGTTGTGATATATTACTGCTTAAGACTACAAATGCAATAGTATTTCTTACCTTAAATTGTGGGTAATGGAGTTTGTGGATGATTGTGAACAGAGTGGATATGGATGGTGTGGCCCTACTGGGCTGAGGTGGATGGTTGTTGGTTGTCGGCAGAAGTGAATGGTAGAGGTTCTGGTACTGAAGTTGATAGTATTGGAGTGTGCATAAATTCTGTAATGGATCTCTGGGCTCTTTTACCCTGCAGTATATTATACAGCTGATGGTAAGGCATCATCAGCTGGTCTAGACCCTGTTTCCAAGCACTGCTTCTAAATTTGTTATTGTATAATTATACTATTACTATCAATAAATAATATCTACCTATCATGTTTATTCCAAAACATTAGGTATAACATAAATAACGTAGAAGCATGATCAAGATGCACAAATTAATAAAAACTGACATATAGAGAGGTATTGAAGGGTAGGCAGGGCTATGAGAGAGAGAAGGCATGAGCAGTCTCTCTCAGTAACTCATGGACCACCATGGCATGTGGAGGTGTGAGCTCACGGCACTATAAAATATTGTATAATAATACTATTACTATCAATAAGTTATCTACCTATCATATTTATTCCTGAATAATACTAAGTATAACATAACATAGAAACATGATAAAGAGGCACAAATTAACAAAAACTGACATTATATACAGAGGTACTGAAGGGTGAGCGGGGCTATGAAGAGGGACAAGGCGCGAGCAGTCTCTCTCAGTAACTCATGGACCACCATGGCATGTGGAGATGTGAGCTCATGGCACTATAAAATAAAATACTGTAAAATAACACTATTACTATCAATTAGTTATCTACCTATCATATTTATTCAAGAATAATATTAGGTATAACATAAATAACATAGAAGCATGATAAAGACACCTAAATTAATAAAAGTCTGACATTATAGAGAGGTACTGAAGGTTGGAGGGCGGGGAGGGATAAAAAAAAAAAGTGATCGCGACCATTACAGAAAATGTTATGCGCTATGTGGTAAACATACACTCTTTTTCAGTAAGTCAGTAAGTACTTCAGTCTGCCATGTGGGGGGTTGTATGCTGGAATTGGGTAAAATCACAAACTCTTAACGGATGGTAACTTATACTGAGAAGTCAAGTCATTCAGTCAAGTCAGTAAGTTATTCAGTCAAGTCAGTAAGTTATTCAGTCAAGTCAGTAAGTCATTCAGTTAAGTCAGTAAGTCATTCAGTCAAGTTAATAAGTTATTCAGTCAAGTCAGTGTGTCATTCAGTCAAGTCAGTGTGTCATTCAGTCAAGTCATTGAGTTACTCAGTCAAGTCAGTAAGTCATCCTCATTTCTGACATACAGATGTAAGCCATAGCTCCGTGTCTTCCTTTGCGGATGACACCCAGATCACCATGGCAGTGACCTCCATCAAAGACACTGCGAGACTCCAAGCGGACATCAACCAAATCTTCAAATGGGCCACTCAAAACAATATGAAGTTCAACAAGGAGAAATTTCAGCTACTCAGATATGGGAAACTTGAAGAAATAAAAAATGTGTCAGGGTATACAACAAATTCTAACTATACAATAGAGCGGAAAAGTAATGTGAAAGACCTGGGAGTGATAATGTCAGAGGATCTCGCCTTCAAAGACCACAACAATGTATCTACCTCATCTGCTAGGAAAATGATAGAATGGATAATGAGAACCTTCAAAACTAGGAATGCCAAGCCCATGATGATTCTCTTCAAATCGCTTGTGTTCTCTAGGCTTGAATACTGCTGTGCACTAACGGCCCCCTTCAAGGCTGGCAACATTGCAGACCTGGAGAGTGTACAAAGAACTTTCACAGCACACAAGTGCGATAAGGCACCTAAACTACTGGGAATGGTTGAAGGTCCTTGATCTGTATTCCCTGAATGCAGGCGAGAGAGATACATGATAATGTACACTTGGAAGGTCCTGGAGGAATTGGTACCAAACCTGCATACGAAAATCACTCCCTATGAAAGCAAAAGACTCGGCAGGAGATGCAACATTCCCCCGATGAAAAGCCACGAGTACACTGAGAGGCAACACAATAAGTGTCCTGGGCCCAAGACTGTTCAATTGCCTCCCAGCATACATAGGGGGATTACCAATAAACCTCCGGCTGTCTTCAAGAAGGCACTGGACAGGCACCTAAAGTCAGTACCTGACCAACCAGGTTGTGGTTTGTACGTAAGCTTGCGTGCAGCCAGCAGTAACAGCCTGGTTGATCAGACCCTGATCCACCATGAGGCCTGGTCTCAGACCGGGCCACAGGGGCGCTGACCCCCGAAACCCTCTCCAGGTAAACTCCAGATAAGTCAGTAAGTTACTCAGTCAAATCAGTGTATCATTCAGTCAAGTCAGTAAGTTATTCAGTCATGTCAGTAAGTTATTCAGTCAAGTCAGTAAGTTATTCAGTCAAGTCAGTAAGTTATTCAGTCAAGTCAATAAGTTATTCAGTCAAGTCAGTAAGTTATTCAGTCAAGTCAGTGTGTCATTCAGTCAAGTCATTAAGTCAGTTAAGTCAGTAAGTCATTCATTCAAGTCAATAAGTTATTCAGTCAAGTCAGTAAGTCATTCAGTCAAGTCAGTAAGTTATTCAGTCAAGTCAGTAAGTTATTCGCCTTGTTCTTTTTAAATGTACGAACTGACGCTTCATTAAGGCCATAGGCACTCACTATATCCACCACACGTGAGCCACTCTTAAGCTTATCTATTATCTCGGTTTTCTTCGTAATGCCTAGACTTGAACGCTTAAACATTTTCTTGTCACCTGCGAGAACACTTGTATGTTTACTGGGTACCATGACTGCTTGGCAGATTTAACAAATGGCAATCAAAATAAGAAAATATGTATATAAATAAACACAGCGAGAGTATCCTCATTGACTCAACAGTTTAACCCACACACCATCCCGCCTGGCAGGCGACCACACGCTCAAAATTTTTTCCCCTCCTGGAATTGTGTTAAACTAATTTTACAAAGTGTTAAACAAAAATATGCCACAATTCTTCAATCGTGCTATAACCAAAGCGTGCAAGACAAAACCATGTTAAACGACGGTCTGATGTATATATATCTAGACAATAGTACGTGACCAAGGCAGGTGAAAATGTTCACTTGTCAGTGTGTTTGTGACTTTGAGTACTATTTCAGTACCTAATATTAGTGTCAGAATAAACATTGGCTATGAAATTACAAGAACTACTACAAATTGTAATTATCAAAACAAAAATTATATAAATTAAAATAAAAACAAGAAAAAAAAGGTATATCAGCAAAATTTCTGCAAGCGGCAGGATTCCATGTTAGCATCCAGCGCCAACTTTGCAGTCTTATATCTCAGTAAGTACTGATCCTAGAATTTTTTTTATTTGGTCATGTTACACACACAAAATGGTTTTTTTTTTTTTTTTTTTTTTTTTTTTAATATTCGGAGCGCTGGGTGAAAGAACGTAGATGTATGTTTGGACAGTTAAGGGGTTAAGGTGACAAAAAAAATGTGGCCCAGATTGTGAACATATGCAAAACTTCTATCACATATTTGACTTTCCATCACATTCACCACATGCAAAATTGAAAAAATCTTGTGTCTATTATGGATTATTTCTTGGCAAAATATGGTGTAAATTGGTCATCATATATTTCTTAGTGAAAGCTTTGCCATACAGCAAATGGTTAATAAATTTGGCAATACTGATGAAATTCCAATATGGAATACATTTTGTGCAATCATGCAACAACCGTAAAAGTAAACATTTGAACAAAACAGCTAAATAAGTTCTTAATTTTAAATTCGTACTTGTTATATAAATACTATTTGTTAACTAAATGAACCAGCCTTGAGGAAAAAAAAATAATTTTCACTATTTATTCACAATGAAGTAATTGTCTCTGGATCCATTTTATAAGTTGTAAAGAATGCAAAACTTTCTTGAAAGTGTAGTTGTGACTTCTCACTTGGACAAAAGTTTGAAAACAGCTAAAATGAGGACCCTACTACAGTAAAGCCTTGATTTAAGAGACCTCCATGTAGCAGACTTTGGAAATCAGGGACAAAACCCACTGGATCACTCGAGTTGAAAACAATGGACAATATATGTTGGTTACAAAACTGTTATTGTTATGGTCACAAAACAATCTCATTATTATCCACTATAATCACCATTACCAATCACCTGCTTCTCTCTATTAGCCCATTAAATTGAGAATTTACTAACCACTTAAATTTTGTTTATCGTATTGTACCTGAATATACAAAATTCCTGAATAATAGAAGCCTCTCTAATAACACAGTAAATATTGTCTCTTGCCACATTCTCAGCAGAGTGGTGTATTGCTTGTTAAAATTTATTTAAACATTTGTGCTCACTAATATCAAACAAAAACCTCAATACCTGGGTTGTTTGCAGAATAACTTGTTTTTAATAATAAACAGGGAAATAACAAAAAAGTGAAGTGTACTACTGCTGGCAGCAGTGTACCTGGTGTTCGCAGCCTTCAAATGGCATCAATTTTATTTTAATCGGTGGTAAGCCCATAGGGGGGGTTATTTAGTGCCTGAGGAATGGGAGGCATTCAGGTTTGACCTAAAGGAGAATAAGTCCAGGTTCATGGATCAAGAGCTCCTCACAGGCATGAAGGTGCCTGCCATCAGACATCACAAGGCATCAAGGATTGATCACTTCAGGCTCCAGTTATGTTTGGTACTGCTACATAGTCAACTTGTTTGGTATGAGGCTGCATGTCAGTTTATTAATCAAATGTGTGCACAATATACTGCAGCATAAATCTGTGCTGCTGGAGTGAGTAAGGTAACATTTATGAAAGATTCAGGGTAACTGGTAAACCAGACTTGAGTCCTGGAAGTGGGAACTACAGTGCCTGCACTTTGAAGGAGGGATGGAGATATTGCAGTTTGAAGGAGTATCAGAACTGTAATGTCATCATGTCTGGCAAAACAATGATGGAGTGAGTGGTGATGAAAGTGTTTCTTCTTTTCCAGGTTACCCTATCTCAGTGGGAGACAGCCAATGAATCTTCTAAGTAACAGTATATAATTTCAATCCATTTGCTGAAGAACTATGAACTTGATACTGGTGAGGGGCTCTTGATCTGAGGAATTGTCCCATTACTCCAATTCCTTGAAACAAGCCTGAATGCCTTCCTTTTTGTTAGGTGAAGTGTTTCTCCATGAATAAGCTAAGAACTTTTTTGTTCAGAATGACAAAGATCAATAAACACTTTAACACTTGGTCTCTCAGAGAGTATAGGATTAACTTATTTATGTATGTTCTAATACACATACATATTAAAAAGATGTGAGTACACTTAATATTGTTTGTAACTGGCAGTGGCACATGGTGAGCTAAGCAAGGACCAACCTTGATTACTATTACTCTGATCATCCAACATGACCCAGTACAGGTCACCTAGTCCCTTAAACTTTATTCAGCCCTACTGGTTAAAGTCACAGCTTGATACATTCCAAATAACAAGAGTTAAACAACAAGCCATGAAGTATTAAAGTGGCAGGAATGAAATATTATACAGTGGACCCCCGGCTTACGATATTATTTCATTCCAGAAGTATGTTCAGGTGCCATTACTGAATGAATTTGTTCCCATAAGGAATGTTGTGAATTAGATTAGTCTATATCAGACCCCCAAACATACACGTACAAACGCACTTACATAAATACACTTACATAATTGGTAGCATTGGGAGCTGATCGTAAAACGGGGGTCCACTGTATTTGGCCAGAGGCTGATGAGTATAATACAGTTCTAACAAAGTTGGAGGCACATTTTACTTCACATAAAATATCTGCAAGTTAAAAAAAAAAAAATGGCAGAACTACCACCAAGGAATAAATAAAGGGGATGTGAATAAGGTGCTAAAAATATCTAACCAATAAAGAACTTTCAGCAAAGGATTGAAATTGTACAAATTCAGATTTAGAAGAGATATAAGAAAACAAAAGTTTGTTAAAAAGACAACAGTTGCAGATGCATGAAACTGCCAAGATGTGCAACTGCAGCAAATACTTTGGACAATTTAAAAAAAAAAAAAAAAAAAGAACAAGAGTGGGAATACTTGGGTTTGAAGACCTATCTAGCATTGTTCAATAGGCCTACTGCAAATACTGTTGAATAGTGTGGAACCCAAAAAACAAATCTGCTTAAGCAGACAGAATGTTAGGTGATTGTATTGTGGCAATGTTCCTCCCTCCAGGAACATTGTCAATCCATTATCAACAAAGATACAACGGGTATATATAAGTAGCAAAGTGAGAAGAGCTTAAGCACTGCAACAGGCTAACTGGTCCATGCTTAGGGGTAGGCTCATGGCAGTGGCAGAGGTGGTGATGGTGGTAGGGGTCGTTTTTGGCAGCGGAGGTGGGGTGGTGACAGCAGGGGCAGTGGCATTGGGGGACAACAGCAACAGTAATGGTGGAGGTAACTCTTAGTACTACAGCAGCATTGCTGTAAGACCCCAGTAGGTTTAGTGCTGAGTTTTGATTATAATAATAATCTTGGTACTACAAAGATGATGAAGCTGCTTTTATTCTATTTAATAGTATCTGAAATGGAAATTAAATTTGATTCAAGGCATTTTTGTCTGTGGAAATTGGGTTCTTTTCATAAGGCAGGTGTCATTAAATCTCATCAAATGGTTGGTGCAATTCTGGTGTTGTGCAGATGTGTTGTTCAAGTTATCATTTTTGTATGCATTGATGTGTTCATTGAGGCATATTTCTAAGTTTTGTGCTGTTTCACCGATGGATCCCTTGTCACAGTCTTCACAAGGGATTATGAAGGCTGTGACATTGAGTAGTTCAAGGTTCTTCACTTTGGTCCTGGTCAGGTCTTTGATGGATGTGCTGGTTGTGATGGCAACTCCAGTGTTTGCTTGTACGAGTACTGTAGAGACATTCAAGTCAACCTGACTGTTGGGAAGGATTATGATTTTTTTTTTTCCAGTGCTGTTAGTGTGTGGAGAATTGATGTAGAGGACTCTTTTCTTACAGCTCTTGATGAAAAAGGGAAGGGAAATGCAGCTTGGTCAACGTTTTGTTTATGTATGCATAATCCTTGTCAAGCAACTCTGGAATGCAAATTCGGTATACTCTCAGGAAAATCTGATGATACCTTATTTGGTCTTAGTATCCTGGCTGAAATAGAAGTGTGTGAGATCGCTTTTGTATGTAGGCTTCTTGTAAACTTAAAATTTTAGAGTGTTATCTACTTTGTGAATAAGGACTAGAAACGGTAACCTGTCATTTGGGTCTTCAGGTGTAAACTGGATAGCCAGTTCAACTGTACTGTGCCTCCTATGTAAATTCTGCATGTCAAAATGTTTGGGAGTTATTATAAGGACATCATCCACGTAACGTAACCACGTGACATTCATGGGGATGATGCTGGCAAAATGTTAAGCTTCTAGGAGCTATATATACAAGTTTGCAAAGATGGTGCTGATGGGAGAGCCCATTCCCATGCCATGTGTTTGTTTGAAGAGCCTGTTGTTGAAAGAGAAACAACTGAAGCTAACACAGACTGATCATGTCAACAAAATCTCTGGAAGGTTGTGGAAGATTAAGGTCCTGATTGACTTTACATCAGAGAAAGTCAATGGTATGTGTGGTGGGTACCTCTGTGAAAAAGAAAGTGACACCCTAAATTTCCAAGTTTACAGGAAGCCTACAAGCAAAAGTGATCTCACACACTTCTCTTCCAGTCAAGATACTAAGACCAAAGGAGGCATCATCAGATTTTTCCTAACAGCATACCAAAGTTGGAGCCCTGAGTTTCTGGAAGAGGAGTATACGCACATACCTTCATTATACAACTGAATGGTTATAACTATAACCATAATTTTTAAAGAGGTGGACTGATAAGCCAGCAGAAGGCCTCAGTCAGATGACCAAAAGCTCCATCAGCGGGGCATCATCTGACTAAGACCCGAGTCAGGAAACACTTGTCCTGTTTCCTGACGAACCTTACCTAACCTACATACTTTCACCGAGATATATTTTCCTTCCCTTTTCATCAAGATGGTAAGAAAATAGCCTTCCAAATCATCAGTTATCTATGCACTAACACCAACAAACAAAATTATAAAAATCCCAATAGCAAGGTTGCTTTGAATGTCTTCACAGTTCTCGCACAAGCCAACACTAGAGTTGCCATCACAACCTGTACATCCATCAAGGACCTGACCAGGACCAAAGTTAAGAACCTTGAACTAGTCAATACAGGGGGTTACACAATCCCTTGTGGAGGCTGTGACAAGGCATATGCCGGTGGAACAGCACAAAGCCTGGAAACGTGTCAGTGAACACATCAATGTTGACGTGTGTACAATACTAGAATTCCACCAATCGTTAGAGGTGATTTAACTCGTAAACGGTCCAAACATATATACGTATACGTTTTTTCAACATTTGAAAGTATGTAAAAAAAGTAGATCTTTTTGTTTTTTTTTACATTTGAAAATGTGTAAAAAACTTCTATCTGCTTTTTATTTTTTGTTATACAGTGGTCCCTCATTTTTCGTAATTAATTCGTTCCTGGAGCCGTTACTATAAACGAAATTTATGATTTGCGAATCAATTTTCCCCATAAGAAATAATGTAAATACAATTAATCCGTTCCTGACACCCAGAAGTATTAAAACAAAAAAATTTTTTACATGAAATATACATGTAGTACATAAACAATACAATGGGAAATGATGAATGAAACATTAACAGCGTAACACTTACCTTTATTGGAGATTCTTCTTAGTGTGTAGGAGACTGGAGGAGGAGAGAGATTGGATTGTTTACAGTTTGGAAGGGGAATCCCCTTCCAGCAACACCTCTGGTACCAATTCCTTCTCTGGGGTTGCTTCTCTTCTCTGTTTCTTAATGCCACTAGGACCACCTTGAGTGTCTCGCTAGTCCTGTCTCGCAAAGTAACTGTGGAGAGAGCTCTGTTTCTGGCGTCTCTTTAACACTTCCCTAAAATGGCCCAAGACTTTGTCACTCTACATATTTCTCACCTTCTTTACCACAGGCTTGGCACTAGGAGCTTCCTTTGGAGCCATGGCAGCTTAATACTTGCAAGCACTAAAATGAGTAGAATATTATGAAATATTTCGTAGGAGCACTTGAGGGGACCTTCACTCACTGGTAAACAATGCCAGACTGGCTGGGTAGGGAGGCCGCCCCGGCTCACACCGTGCATACGCGTCCCGGACGAACTACTATTCGCGAGTCAACCTATGAAAAGCGAGTCCATGTTTATACGAAAATACCCCTATGATTGGCGAAATTTACAATTGCCGAGAACTACGAAAAGCGAGGGACCACTGTATTTGAAAATATGTAAAAAAAAACGTAGATCTACTTTTGTAGCACTACACATGTGAACGTAGATATGTTTGGACCATTTACGGGTTAATGATGCATACCTTATGATCAAAGTACCCAATTTCTGCAGACAATACCTTGAATCATCTTTAATTGCCATTTCAGACAGATTAACAGCAGCTTCATCATCTCTGAAGTACAGTGGAACCTCAAATTTCGAACGTATCGCTTATCAAACTTCGAAAATCGACCACTTTTTTCGAACCAATTTTGTCCCCATTATCAAACTCGCCCCTTTTTTTAAACCAAATGGTACCGAACCTGTCCCCCAGCCTGCTCTGTCTGCGTCCCCGCGTAGGCGCCGTGAGCCAGTCTCATTTTGTTGATGGTTGAGTGAACATTAACATGCGGTCTCATTCAAACATTTTATGATTAATTCATTGTGTTTAGTGCTTGTGGGACTGTGAAATAAGCTACCATGGGCCCAAAGAAACTTGCTAGTGGTACCCCTGTGGTAAAGAAAGTGAGAAACACCATAGACGTGAAGAAGGAAACAATACAGAAGTATAAGAGTGGTGTGAAACTTGTTGAGCTTGCCAGGATGTATGGGAAAACAAGTCGACCATCGCTTCTATCCTGGCAAAGAAAGAAAGAACAAATCAAGGAAGCTGATGTTGCAGGTGTTAATATGCTAACCAAAAAAAGACCACAGACAATCGATCAGGTTGAGAAGTTGTTGCTGGTGTGGATCAAGGATAGAGAGATGGCAGGTGATAGTGTTTCAGAGACGATCATTTGTGAAAAGGCAAGGATGTTGCATGCCGATTCAAAGATTAAGGAGATTTGCGCCAAGTGGAATGATGTCCAAATGTTTGTGAAGAAGTACCACCCTGAGCAAGCTGAAACAAGCTATCTTTGCAACAAGTTCAGCAACAGAACCATGTCCCATTTTAGGGAAATCTTAAAGAGGTGCCAGAAACAGAGGACTGTGGACAGTTATTTTGTGAGACAGGGGTCCAGTGACTCTCAAGCTAGTCCTAGTGGCATTAAAAGACAGAGAAGGGAAGTAACCCCAGAGAGGGCTTTGACACCTGAAGTCCTTATGGGGGGGGGATTCCCCTTCCAAACACTAACCCCAACTCCCTCTCTCCTCCTCCCTATCTTCCAGATCCCATCACCAATCTTCAATAAAGGTAAGTAAAAATGTTATTTTATATGTTTATTTAAATTTATTAATACATAATTGTACACTATATTTGTTGTGTACGTATATGTAAAACTATAATTAATCTCTATAAAATGTATTTTTTTGTGAATATTTTTGGGTTTCTGGAATGGATTAATTGTATTTCCATTATTTCTTACGGGAAATATTGCTTCGCTTATCAAACTTTTCGAATTTAGAACTAGCTCCTGGAACGGATTAAGTTCGAAATTTGAGGTTCCACTGTATTAGTAAGAGTTTGTTTTTAAACAATAAATCCCATCATCACATAGCAACCAAAAGTTACCTCCACTACTGTTACTACTACTGTTACTGCTACTGCTACTGCTACTGCTACTACTACTACTACTACTACTACTACTACTACTACTACTACTACTACTACCACCACCACCACCACCATTACTACTACAGGTCGGCCATCACTAATCCGGCATCACTGGGACCTGTAGTGTGCCGGATTAGTGAGTTTGCTGGATTACAGTGGTTGGGTTAGAATACACTTAATTAACCTATCAATAGAGACTCTGCTACATCTTCCTCATTTTCATCACTGTCCTTGACAAATACTGTTTGACTCACGGGTGAGTATTCTTTATCAACAAGTGCAGTAAAATTTTGATATAACTGACTCCTAGGAAATAGGTTTCAGATATAACTGATAAAATATCTGGCCAGATTAATGTTGGATGCAACAAACTAAGTTCTTTGCACTGATATTTTGTCCATTAATGGTACTGTGTCCGGTGGGGTTCCTTACAATGGACAAAGTTTTTTGCATGAGATTTTGTCTATTATTGATAATGTGCGTGTCCCATGGGGTCTCCATATAATGGGCCACGTCCATTGACTGGGCATTTTGCTACAATGGATCTTTACTTCAATGAACACCTCCTCTACTGCAACCAGTGTCTTGTTTACCACTTTTCAGAGTCTGGCCTCCAGTTTGTAAAGTGAGAAGATAATTCTGCCACAGAATTACTTTCATAGTCATTCAATTCTAGTTTACTTTTTACAAAATGTATCACACATAATTTGTTTATTATTGCTATATATATTTCTGCCAACATGTTACATGTATCACAGACAAAGCATACTATATTTTATATTCTAACAATTTAAACACTAAACAGTCCATCAATAACTGAACAACACTGTTTGATAATAATTGTGAATGAAACTTGTAATTGTAATTGAAACTTGCCCAAGGTATTAAAATCGTCAACTCATTAAAAGCCTTTTACACACAATATATACTAACTCATGCTCGTACAGCCCTCTAAGAGGGAATACCAAATACAGTTCTGTACTTCACACAGTATTAACTTGTACATTAAATAATAAAAATAAACGAGCTCTAACATACCAAAAATGCCTAAGGGATTAAGCCCTCAAAAGTTGTGCATGAAAAGGTATTTCTAGACCTTCATTGTGAATTTGATGGAGATCTGTGATTATACTGATAGCCCTTAATAAAGGGTAAACCAGTACCTACTCTCTTTTGATAATCAAGGTATTTTTCACCAAAGAAATTTATAAGTGTGATTTCCTCAAAATTTATTCTTTCATTGAAGAAGCTCCAAGAAGCTAAAGTATAAGCAATAGAACATAATGGGTTAACAAGGATGAGCTGTGTGCCAACACTCCACCAAAACCATCCTACATAACTTGGATGTCTGAAGAGCTTGTAGGTACCCCAAGTAACAAGTTCATGATTTTCTTGTCTCTTTGTTTGAACAATGTGATTGAAATTGGTTTTGGCAGTGAGCATGGCAGACTTTCTTATAATCTCACCCCAAAGACAGATTATAATTCCAATAGCACTAACATACCAAACTTTCTTCATGTCTGGTAGCAACCATCTCTCCACGAAAAATTCTGTCCAACTGGCAACTGCTGCAATGCCATATGCCCAACTATGGTTCAAGAGGTAAGAGTCTAGGCTGAGGGTTCGGGGATTACCAATGGCAGTTGTCAGGTACTCTGAATAGTGGAAAAATGTTAAGACTACCATGTACCAACCAAACACACGGTATGAAGCCTCGCACAGAGTAGTAACTATGATGCCAACACCACATGCTGATCCCAAGAAACAGCCTCGCACAGCCACCTGAAAGACATGATTACCCACATTAGTCATTACTCTGGTTATACTTGGATATCTCCATGTAAATGGGATAACTGAAGGTTTTCCTTTTCTTTTTATTCATGTCATTTGCTATGAGCATCCATTGATAAAAAGTAAAGCTACGAGAAGCAATACGAAGCGTGATTAACTCTTTAACTGTCCAAACATTGATCTATGTTTTACTGATAGCACTCCAAATATTTTGAAAAAAAAAAATTAAAACAAGAGGGCAATTTTCTGTGTAATAAGACCAAAAAAAAAAAAAAAAAATAATGCCAGTACAGTGGACCCCCGCATAGCGACTTTAATCCGTGCAAGAGGGCCGATTGTTATGCGAAATGTTCGGTATGCGAATGAATTTTCCCCATAAGAAATAATGGAAATCAAATTAATCCGTGCAAGACACCCAAAAGTATGAAAAAAAAAATTTTACCACATGAAATATACATTTTCCTACACACAAAGAGAAGGATACATGCACAATAGTAGAGTAGTACATGCACAATATATACTGTGCATGTACTACTCTACTAAATGAAGAATAAATGACACTTACCTTTATTGAAGATGCAGCAATGACTGATGAGACACTGTGTCCTGGGAGTGCCTTTTCCTCCTGAGTACTGTAGGTCCTGTTTGGCATTTTCTTCCAGAACAGGCCTTATCACACTGTGTATGCCACTACGATTCTTAAATCTCTCAAACCAACCTTTGCTGGCTTTAAATTCACCAATATGAGCACTAGTTCCAGGCATTTTTCCCTGTTCACCTGGGTGTTAGTCGACTGGTGTGGGTTGCATCCTGGGAGACAAGATTAAGGACCCCAATGGAAATAAGTTAGACAGTCTTCGATGACACTGACTTTTTTGGGTTATCCTGGGTGGCAAATCCTCTGGGGTTAATTGTTTCTTGGTATTCTCAATAAGCCACACCAACAACGGTGCTACAGCAGCAGCAGCAGCTGACGGTGGTACAGCAGCAACAGACGATGCTACAGCAGCAACAGACGATGCTACAGCAGCAGCAGACGATGCTACAGCAGCACCAGACGATGCTACAGCAGCAGCAGACGATGCTACAGCAGCAGCAGACGATGCTACAGCAGCAGCAGACGATGCCACAGCAGCAGCAGACGATGCTACAGCAGCAGCAGATGATGCTACAGCAGCAGCAGCAGCTGACGGTGGTACAACAGCAGCAGCAGCTGACAGTGCAGCAGCAGCTGACAGTGCAGCAGCAGCTGACGGTGGTACAGCAGCAGCTGTACCACCAATAGTAGCGATGGTTGATTGGGGTTTATTATACAACCTGGCCAGCTCGGAGACACGCACTCCACTTTCATACTTATCAATGATCTTTTTCTTCATCTCTATAGTAATTCTCACCCTTATTGCTGTAGGGTTGGCACTAGAAGCTTTCTTGGGGCCCATGGTCACTTATTTTCCAGAAAAAATCACCAAAAACACTGTAATAATACGAAATGTTCCGATTGTATGCTTGGATGTTACCGCGGAGGCTGGCTGGTAAACAATGCCACCGGCGGAACATGTGAGCGTGGCTCAGGCCGCACATTGGACGCGTCTCGGACGAAGAGCGGTGAGCGGGTTTTTGGGCGGTATGCGAGGCAAAATTTTTGCGAAAAAAGCGAGCGGTATGCGGATTGTACGGTATGCGATGCGTGCGGTATGCGGGGGTCCACTGTAATACATTTTTTTGGTGCTTGTTTATTGAGTGCGACTACTAAATAAGCCACCATGGGGCCAAAGAAAGTTCCGAGTGCCAGCTCTTTGATAAAGAAGGTGAGAAACATGATAGAATTCAAGAAAGAACTGGTAGGAAAGCATGAAAGTGGTGTACGTGTGGTCAATCTCGCCAGGATGTAGGGGAAGTTTTCATCAACGATCAGTTCCATCCTGGCGAAGAAAAAAGAAATCAAGGAATCTGATGTTGCAAAAGAAGTAAATGTGCTAACAAAACAGAGATCACAAACAATCGAAGATGTTGAGAAGTTGTTGGTGTGGATCAACGAAAAACAGCTAGTGGGAGATAGTGTTGTGGAGGCGATAATTTTCAAAAATGCAAGGCAAATGCATGCTGATCTCGTAAAGAAAATGCCTGGAACAAGTGCTGCTGTTAGTGAATTTAACCCTATGACTGTCGCAACCCCAACTCCTGAGGTGTCTCCTGGTGTCGCAAAATATTTGAAAAAAAAAAAAAAAATTTTCCTATGAAATGATAAGTGAATCTTTCCCCAATGGTAACAACACCAAAAGTACGAAATTTGATGGAAAACTTATGGAATTACGCTCTCGCAAAGTTAGCAACCTCAGTGATATTTACGAATCGGCGATTTCGCCCACTTTGAGCCCTATTTTCGGCTAATTTCATTGTTCCAGTCAACCAAACTCATAATTATTTCTTTAGAACTCCATTTGTTCTATCGATTGAGTACAAGAAACTGCCCATTTACCGATTTCAGCTACCCAATAAAGTGGTCAGAAATTGGCAATTTGGCCAATTTCACACAAATTAAAAAATATGCCAATTTCAAAACAGGGTCCAGAAAAAACAATGCAGATATTCCACGTCTCCAGGCCCCTCTGATATTACTCTTGCTTTCTATTTTGAATTTTTATTCACACAAAAAATAGAAGATTTACTGTTATGCAGACTACTGCAATATTGTAATATTTTTTTTTTTTATCACACTGGCCGATTCCCACCAAGGCAGGGTGGCCCGAAAAAGAAAAACTTTCACCATCATTCACTCCATCACTGTCTTACCAGAAGGGTGCTTTACACTACAGTTTTTAAACTGCAACATTAACACCCCTCCTTCAGAGTGCAGGCACTGTACTTCCCATCTCCAGGACTCAAGTCCGGCCTGCCGGTTTCCCTGAACCCCTTCATAAATGTTACTTTGCTCACACTCCAACAGCACATCAAGTATTAAAAACCATTTGTCTCTATTCACTCCTATCAAACACACTCACACATGCCTGCTAGAAGTCCAAGCCCCTCGAATACAAAACCTCCTTTACCCCCTCCCTCCAACCTTTCCTACGCCGACCCCTACCCCGCCTTCCTTCCACTACAGACTGATACACTCTTGAAGTCATTCTGTTTCGCTCCATTCTCTCTACATGTCCGAACCACCTCAACAACCCTTCCTCAGCCCTCTGGACAACAGTTTTGGTAATCCCACACCTCCTCCTAACTTCCAAACTACGAATTGTCTGCATTATATTCACACCACACATTGCCCTCAGACATGACATCTCCACTGCCTCCAGCCTTCTCCTCGCTGCAACATTCATCACCCATGCTTCACACCCATATAAGAGCGCTGGTAAAACTATACTCTCATACATTCCCCTCTTTGCCTCCAAGGGCAAAGTTCTTTGTCTCCACAGACTCCTAAGTGCACCACTCACCCTTTTCCCCTCATCAATTCTATGATTCACCTCATCTTTCATAGACCCATCCGCTGACACGTCCACTCCCAAATATCTGAATACATTCACCTCCTCCATACTCTCTCCCTCCAATCTGATATCCAATCTTTCATCACCTAATCTTTTTGTTATCCTCATAACCTTACTCTTTCCTGTATTCACTTTTAATTTTCTTCTTTTGCACACCCTACCAAATTCATCCACCAATCTCTGCAACTTCTCTTCAGAATCTCCCAAGAGCACAGTGTCATCAGCAAAGAGCAACTGTGACAACTCCCACTTTATGTGTGATTCTTTATCTTTTAACTCCACACCTCTTGCCAAGACCCTCGCATTTACTTCTCTTACAACCCCATCTATAAATATATTAAACAACCATGGTGACATCACACATCGTTGTCTAAGGCCTACTTTTAGTGGGAAATAATTTCCCTCTTTCCTACATACTCTAACTTGAGCCTCACTATCCTCGTAAAAACTCTTCACTGCTTTCAGTAACCTACTTCCTACACCATACACCTGCAACATCTGCCACATTGCCCCCCTATCTACCCTGTCATACGCCTTTTCCAAATCCATAAATGCCACAAAGACCTCTTTAGCCTTATCTAAATACTGTTCACTTATATGTTTCACTGTAAACACCTGGTCCACACACCCCCTACCTTTCCTAAAGCCTCCTTGTTCATCTGCTATCCTATTCTCCGTCTTACTCTTAATTCTTTCAATAATAACTCTACCATACACTTTCCCAGGTATACTCAACACACTTATCCCCCTATAATTTTTGCACTGTCTTTTGTCCCCTTTGCCTTTATACAAAGGAACTATGCATGCTCTCTGCCAATCCCTAGGTACCTTACCCTCTTCCATACATTTATTAAATAATTGCACCCACTCCAAAACTATATCCCCACCTGCTTTTAACATTTCTATCTTTATCCCATTAATCCCGGCTGCCTTACCCCCTTTCATTTTACCTACTACCTCACGAACTTCCCCCACACTCACAAGTGGCTCTTCCTCACTCCTACAAGATGTTATTCCTCCTTGCCTTATACACGAAATCACAGCTTCCCTATCTTCATCAGCATTTAACAATTCCTCAAAATATTCCCTCCATCTTCCCAATACCTCTAACTCTCCTCTCCTATTTTTAACTGACAAATCCATTTGTTCTCTAGGCTTCCATAACTTGTTAATCTCACTCCAAAACTTTTTCTTATTTTCAACAAAATTTGTTGATAACATCTCACCCACTCTCTCATTTGCTCTCTTTTTACATTGCTTCACCACTCTCTTAACCTCTCTCTTTTTCTCCATATACTCTTCCCTCCTTGCATCACTTCTACTTTGTAAAAACTTCTCATATGCTAACTTTTTCTCCCTTACTACTCTCTTTACATCATCATTCCACCAATCGCTCCTCTTCCCTCCTGCACCCACTTTCCTGTAACCACAAACTTCTGCTGAACACTCTAACACTACATTTTTAAACCTACCCCATACCTCTTCGACCCCATTGCCTATGCTCTCATTAGCCCATCTATCCTCCAATAGCTGTTTATATCTTACCCTAACTGCCTCCTCTTTTAGTTTACAAACCTTCACCTCTCTCTTCCTTGATGCTTCTATTCTCCTTGTATCCCATCTACCTTTTACTCTCAGTGTAGCTACAACTAGAAAGTGATCTGATATATCTGTGGCCCCTCTATAAACATGTACATCCTGAAGTCTACTCAACAGTCTTTTATCTACCAATACATAATCCAACAAACTACTGTCATTTCGCCCTACATCATATCTTGTATACTTATTTATCCTCTTTTTCTTAAAATATGTATTACCTATAACTAAACCCCTTTCTATACAAAGTTCAATCAAAGGGCTCCCATTATCATTTACACCTGGCACCCCAAACTTACCAACCACACCCTCTCTAAAAGTTTCTCCTACTTTAGCATTCAGGTCCCCTACCACAATTACTCTCTCACTTGGTTCAAAGGCTCCTATACATTCACTTAACATCTCCCAAAATCTCTCTCTCTCCTCTGCATTCCTCTCTTCTCCAGGTGCATACACGCTTATTATGACCCACTTTTCACATCCAACCTTTACTTTATTCCACATAATTCTTGAATTTACACATTCATATTCTCTTTTCTCCTTCCATAACTGGTCCTTCAACATTACTGCTACCCCTTCCTTTGCTCTAACTCTCTCAGATACTCCAGATTTAATCCCATTTATTTCCCCCCACCGAAACTCCCCTACCCCCTTCAGCTTTGTTTCGCTTAGGGCCAGGACATCCAACTTCTTTTCATTCATAACATCAGCAATCATCTGTTTCTTGTTATCCGCACTACATCCACGCACATTCAAGCATCCCAGTTTTATAAAGTTTTTCTTCTTCTCTTTTTTAGTAAATGTCTACAGGAGAAGGGGTTACTAGCCCATTGCTCCCGGCATTTTAGTCGCCTCATACGACATGCATGGCTTACGGAAGAAAGATTCTTTTCCACTTCCCCATGGACAATAGAAGAAATAAAGAACAAGAGCTATTTAGAAAAAGGAGAAAAACCTAGATGTATGTACAGTGGACCCCCGCATAACGATTACCTCCGAATGCGACCAATTATGTAAGTGTATTTATGTAAGTGCGTTTGTATTTGTATGTTTGGGGGTCTGAAATGGACTAATCTACTTCACAATATTCCTTATGGGAATAAATTTGGTCAGTACTGGCACCTGAACATACTTATGGAGTGAAAAAATATCGTTAACCGGGGGTCCACTGTATATATATATGCATGTGCGTGTCTGTGAAGTGTGACCAAAGTGTAAGTAGGAGTAGCAAGATATCCCTGTTATCTAGCGTGTTTATGAGACAGAAAAAGAAAAGCAGCAATCCTACCATCATGCAAAACAGTTACAGGGTTTCACAGCCATCTGGCAGGACGGTAGTACTTCCCTGGGTGGTTGCTGTCTACCAACCTACTACCTAAATAAATAACATTGACCCATTCATGACTGCATATTAGAATGGCTAGCTGGACATTTATTAGACAATGACATCATTTGTTTACTCTTGAACATTGGCAAAAATCAAACATTTTCCCTACTTTGAGCTCCATTTCAAGGTCCTTTTCATAGGAAAACCAATCAAAATCACCTATGTATTTCTATAATATGTTTTCCATTCTATCAAATGTGACTATGAAAATGAGAATATAACCATAAAAACTATACAAAAAAAAAGTCAAAATCGGCGTTTTAATCCAAAAACACGGTCCGAGTTTTTTTTCTTATTATGCACTGCGTGCTGCAGGATTTTTTTTATATGGTGCACATTGATCACACAGACCCAATCTCTCACATGTGGGCCTACCAGCTTTCTCCTGCTTGATTTGAAGCCGCTACAATTATTGAGTATACAGTGGAACCTCTACTTGCGAGCACATCCATGTGCGAGTTTTTCCAAATACGAGCAGTCGATGGGCCAATTTTTTACTTCCGTACACGAGCAAAATTTCCATAAGCGAGCAGACCTCAAGGCAGGTTCCTTGACGCTGGTGAGGGGCTCTTCCTCTTGATCTAGGGAATTGTATCCCATTTATTTGTTGGACTATCTTACTGAAACTTGGGCAATGTATGATAGATAGATGCTTCTTAATGTACACCAAAAATGAAAGAAATCTAAGCATAAATAATGGAGTTCACTTCTCAGCAATTAGCCACCCCTTAGCGGTATTTTCGTATGGTTTTCATGGTTGTATTCTCGTTTTTTTGGTCTCATTTGATAGAATTTAAGATATATTACAGAAATAGATATGATTTTGATTGCTTTCACGATGAAAAGTACCTTGAAATTGAGTTCAACATAGGAGAAATGTTCGAAAGGTTTTGGCTATGTTCAAGAGTAAACAATATGCAGTCGTGAATGGGTTGACATTATTTATACAATTATTGCAAGAAGGCATAAAAGTAAATCTTATATTTTTTGTGTGAATAAAAATTACAAATTATTTATACTGTAATAATAATATGTAATAATAATAATATGTATAATAATAATAATATGTATAATAATAATAGTATAACATAATACAATAATAATAATAATAATAATATAATACATATAATAATAAAACATATATAATAATAATGTACTACATAATAATAATAGACGGCTTCAAAAGGCCGTCACTCGATGGCAGTGTTTCCCACAACGAAGAGGGAGGGGTTGTGACTGCCTCCACCTGTTAAATAATAACATATTTTATTCATTCTAGACTATATATCAGGTTTCTATGTTATTTATATTATTTATTATTTCATATTAGATGAACTGTGATAGATAAATAAGCTGTAGAGTTGATATTAGCGAAATTATTGAAGTACAGAATTCCATTGGAATGGATTAATTGCATTTCATTTAATTTAAAGGAGGAAAATTGACTCTGCAAATGAGCAAATCCAGTTGCGAGCAAGGTCATGGAATGGATTAAACTCGCAAGTAGAGGTTCCACTGTATATATGTCAAACACATTGGCTCGTAAGACGTATATACATGTATATACGACTGAAACAGTCAAAGGATTAAGGCCAGCAGAGGCTGGTTGAACAAATTCAAGAAGAGATCTGGCAAACACAGTGTGTTAAGCATGGCGAGGGTGCAAGTTCGGACAAACATGCAGCCGAAGAATTAGTTGATGAATTTAGGGTGTACATAGAGGCTGAAGGATTCCTCCCCAACAAGTTTTCAATTGTGATGAAACAGGCCTCTTTTGGAAGAAAATGCCAAAGAGGACCTACTTCACACAGAAGGAAAAGGCACTGCCAGGACACAAACCTATGAAGGATATGCTAACTCTCTTGTTCTATGGTAACACTAGTGGGGATTTCAAAGTGAAGCCTTTACTGGTGTATCACTCTGAAAATCCCCGAATGTTAAAAAAAAAATGTCATCAAGAGTAAATTGTGTGTGATGTGGAAGGCTAACAATAAGGCATGGGTCACGAGGCAAATTTTCACTGAGTGGGTCAATGAAGTGTTTGGCCTGAGTGTGAAGAAATACCTCCTGGAAAATAAACTGCCACTCAAGTGCCTCCTGGTAATGGACAATGCTCCTGCTCAACCTCCAGACTTGGAAGATCAATTGTTGGAGTAGTTTAGTTTCATCACAGCAAAGTTCTTGCCCCCTAAATCACTCCTCTCATCCAGCCCATGGACCAGCAGATCATTTCAAACTTCAAACTTCAAAAGTCAGGTGGGGCGAGCCATATAGCGAGTTTTGGTCATATTTTGAAATGTCCATATTAGCAGAATGCCGTAAAGTGAAATGCAGTAAAGCGGGGCCCTACTGTATGCATTTTACTTTTTTATTTTTTTAAAGCACAGTTCTAATGCTAACTTAATATGATAACAATAATAATAAGTTTATTTCTTTGTAATGGCTACAATGTGTAATTACAATTTTGATCTGCTAAGGACAAAGATAGCCACTATCATGCCGAGGCATTTCAGGCAAACTAATCCTAATACATAGTAACTAATTAAAACTAGATAAGATAATAGTACATAGTAATTATACTTAAAACTAAACATAGAATAGTGGTTAGCTGTTTTACAACCTTATTTGAACTTAGTACAAAATCTAACTTACAAGTAATGGTGCAAGTGGTAATATTATATGGAATGGCAGAATTAAAAGCCAGGTGGTCACACAATAAAACTAGTTTGGTTGATTTCGTTAATATTGTGAGATAAGATGAGTTTTTAGCAAAGTCCTAAATTTATAAGCTGTCTGGGGGATCCTTGACCTGTTCCGGTAGTGAGTTCCAGATCTTCGGGCCTTTTATGTGCATAGCGTTCTTGCATAGTGAGAGTCTTACTCGAGGGATGTTGAAAAGTGCCTTATGCCTTGTATTGTGACTGTGCATTCTGTTGTAACTGTCAAGTAGTTGTTTTAGGGGAGGGTTTACAGTGGAGTTTAAAGTTCTGTATATGTAGTAGGCACAATAATAAGAATGTATGTCTTGTATATTTAGCAAGCTGAGTCTTTTGAAAAGTGGTGGGGTGTGCTGTCTAGCACAGGAGCTGGTTATCACCCGCACAGCAGCTTTTTGTTGGATTATTAAAGGTCTAAGGTGGTTGGCAGTGGTTGAGCCCCTGGCACAAAATACCATAGGTGAGGTAAGGATAGATTAGAGAGTGGTACAGGGTAAGGAGAGCCGTTTGTGATACATAGTATCGTATCTTGGAAAGGATTCCTACTGATTTGGAAATTTTCTTGGCTATGAGATGGGTATGGGACTGAAATTTAAGATTACAGACAAGGAGAAGACCTAGAAATTTGCCCTCCATGTGTCTTGATATAGGGGAACCATTTAACAGCATGTTGAGTTGAATATTTGAGGCTCTGTTGCCAAACAGCATGAAGTATGATTTATCTATGCTGAGAGTGAGTTTGTTGGTCATCATCCAAGTATATATCTTTAGCAGTTCATTGTTTACAGTGTTGCCAAGCACAGCTGGGTCTGAATGGGAGTAGACATATGTAGTGTCATCTGCAAATAGAACTGGTTTAAGGAGTTGGGATGCATTGTGGAGATCACTGATGTAGATGAGAAAGAGGGCTGGGCCTAGGACACTACCTTGGGGTACTCCTACAGCTACAGGTTGGATAGTGGAGTTGACTCCATTTGCATGTACATACTGGTGTCTGTCGTTAAGATAGGATTTTAGGTAGTCAAGAGAATGTCCTTTTATGCCGTAATGATTCAGTTTGAGATACAAGAGATTGTGGTCAACTGTGTCAAAAGCTTTTCTCAGGTCGAAAAAAAGAGCCTCAGGGGATATTCATTTTTATCAAGAGCTGTGTATATTTGGTCAAGCATTTGTATAATAGCATCATTCATGCTTTTTTATGGTCTAAATCCAAACTGGCATGGGTTAAGTATGCTGTTGGATGTAAGGTAGGAGTGAAGTCACTTGTGTATTATTTTTTCAAATATCTTGGAGAGTAAGGGCAAGTTTGATATGGGTCTGTAATTGTTCAAATCAGTTGGATCTCCACCTTTGGTGGATTGGGGCGACCCTTGCTGTCTTGAGCATAGATGGGAAGATTGAGGATGCTATAGATTTGTTAAACATTGTTGCAATAATGGGCGACAGTTTCGGTGCAGCTTTTTTATATATGAATGGCAGCAAGTTATCTAGATCACCTGATTTGTTTTTTAATGATTTAATGATGAGTGAGACTTCAGTGGGATTAGTTGGAGCTAGAAATAGAGTATTTGGATAGTTGCCAGTGAGGCACTCGCTTGGATGGGTATTTGAGCTAGGAATTTGACTTGCTAGCTTTGATCCTACAGTAGAGAAGAAATTTGGCCTCTGGACCCTTTTAGGGTCCAGAGGCCAAATTTCAAAGTGCGCACCACTGTCCAAGAATTTTCAAAAAATAATTTTGTTATTTTTTCTTATGAAATGGTAGAGAATCTTTTTCTGAAGGTAATAAAACAAAAAGTACGAAATTTGATGGAAAATTTACAAAATTGTGCTCTCAAAAATTTTGATGTGTCAGTGATATTTACGTATCAGCGATTTTGCCAACTTTGACTCCCATTTTAGGCCAATTACATTATTCCAGTCAACCAAATTCTTAGCTATTTCACTAGTATTACGTTTATTCTATCGATTGAGCACAAGAATTCGCCAAGTCAACTGTTTCAACTACAAAATAAAGTGATCGGAAGTTGGTAATTTGGCCAATTTAATGCAAAGTTCAAAATATTCGTTTCAAAATAGGGTCCAGAATAAACAATGCAGGCATCCTGGCACTAAACAAACATTTCCTCCTCTCTGACCGCGGGTTCAATCCCGGCCGGGGTATGGTTTGTTTGCTTCAGGCTTTACTAATGAATTCCATTTTGATTTTTTATTCACATAATGAATTTTTATTCAAACAGAGAAATAGAAGATTTACTGTTATGCAATACAGTAGACCCCCGGTATTCGATATTAATCCATTCCTGAGAGCTCATCGAATACCGACAATATCAAAAAGCGAATCAATTTTCCCCATAAGAAATAATGGAAATCAAATTAATCCGTGCAAGACACCCAAAAGTATGAAAAAAAAATATTTTACCACATGAAATATTAAGTTTAATGCAATAGAATAATTACAATAACAATAGAATAATAACAATAGAATAATTGACACTTATCTTTAATGAAGATCTGGTGATGATTGATGGGATGGGAGGAGGGGAGAGTGTGGATGGTGTTAGTGTTTAGAAGAGGAATCCCCCTTCCATTAGGACTTGAGGTAGCAAGTCCTTTTCCGGGGTTACTTCCCTTCTTCTTTTAATGCCACTAGGACCAGCTTGAGAGTCACTGGACCTCTGTCGCACAACAAATCTGTCCATAGAGCTCTGTACCTCCCGTTCCTTTACGATTTGTCTAAAATGGGCCACAACATTGTCATTGTAACAGTCACCAGCACGGCTTGCAATAGCTGTGTTAGGGTGATTTTCATCCATAAAGGTTTGCAGTTCAATCCACTGTGCACACATTTCCTTAATTTTCGAAGTAGGCAAAATGGATTCCACAAATGGCATAGGCTTCTCAGGGTTAGCCCCAAACCCTTCAAAATCTTTCTTAATTTCCATACTAATTCTCACCCTTTTTACCACAGGGTTGGCACTAGAAGCTTTCTTGGGGCCCATGGTGACTTATTTTGCAGAAACAAGCACCAAAAACAGTGATAATATGGAATGTACCGAATGTATCCTTAGATGCGCGCACACTGGCTGGCTTGTAAACACTAGCACACACGGGGCAGTTCAGGCCACATGTGGACATGTCTCGTACGAATCGCATCGAATACCGGGTTTTCGATCGGATACCGAGGAGAAATTTTTTCGTTAAAATGCATCGAATACCGGATTTATCGAATACCAATGCCATCGAATACCAGGGGTCCACTGTATTGTAATAATTGTATAAATAATATCACCACATTTGTGAACGTATATTAGACCCACCAGCAGGCGTGTATTAGACGTGTGAGGTCATTTGTTTACTCTTGATCATCGGCAAAAATTTAACGTTTCTGCTACTTTGAGCTCAGTTTCTAGCCATTTCCAGTACTAAATCCAATCAAAATCATCTCTATTTCTGTAATATATCTTCCATTTTATCAAATGAGACCAAGAAATCGTAAATTCAACTATAAAAAACATACGAAAAAACACTGCAAAATCGGTTTTAATCGAAAATTACAGTCTCAATTTTTTCTCTCATTATGCACTATGTGCTGCAGGATTTGTTTTATGTAGTGCATACATACCACATAGATGTATTCTCTCATCTCTAGGCCAAAATTTACCACTCACAGCTTATCAGAGTGAGCTGAGCTCATGACGTAGATCTACGGTTTGGACCCTCAAAGGGTTAAATTTTTCAGCCGTGTCTATAGGTTGCATGTGAGGTTCATCTGGTTTAGTTAGACTTATCTCTCTATTTCCAGTCGGTTTCCTTGAGCCCAAAATTTTGGAGGGTTTGCCAGGTACTTTTCATGTCACCTTTCATTTCACTAAATCTATTTTCATAATACATTTGCTTTGATTTACGTATTAGTTTTGTGAGTATTGATGTGTATCTTTTAGTAAAATCTTTAGTAATTAAGCCTAATCTGAACTGTTTTTTAATTTGGTGTTTTTTATTAATAGATTTGAGGATACTTCTAGTTAGCCATGGGCTGTTTAGCCTTTTTTCTGTGATCTGTTTCATTTTGATTGGGCAATGTTTGTTGTAGAGGTTTAGGGTTTTATATAAAAAAAAATTTTATATCTTTATTGATATTATTACTGTCATCTAGCTCTCCCTGCCAAACAATGGCACCTAGAGCTAGTTTTAGGTTGTTCATCGATGTCTCATCATGCAGGCGAAATGAGATCTTTCTTGTTTCTTGAGGCAGCTTAGATAAGTTGGTTATGAGAAAGGTAGAGTAGTGGTCTGTGGTGTTATCTGTGATTATACCTGCTTGTAGTGGGGATATTATGTTGGTCCAGATATGGTCAAGTAACGAGGCACTAGTGTCAGAGATTCTTGTTGGCTTTGTTATAGAGGGTAGCAACAGGCTGTTGTTAGTGTAAACATGTTATCAGGCATTTATATGCATTTAAAAGTGAAAAAGGGTGATTCACTTTAAGGTGATTTTAGCTTTACAGCAGTAGCCTGGAACCTAACTTGCTGTATAAGCAGAGTCCTCCTCTAGTAATAATAATAATACAGTGGACCCTCGACCAACGATGGCATCGTCTAACGTTAAATCCGACTAGCGATACATTTTAATGCAAAAAATTTTGCCTCGACTAGCGCTAAAAAACTCGACCAACACGATTCGTTCCGTTCGAGATGCGTCCACTTGTGGCCAGTGTTTACAAGCCAGCCAGCCACCATGGTCCCATCCAAACATACAATCGGAATATTTCATATTATCACAGCGTTTTTAGTGATTGCACCTGCAAAATAAGTCACCATGGGCTCCAAGAAAGCTTCTAGTGCCAACCCTATAGCAAAAAGGGTGAGAATTACTATGGATATGAAGAAAGAGATTATTGCTAAGTATGAAAGTGGAGTGCGTGTCTCCGAGCTGGCCAGGTTGTACACAAAACCCCAATCAACCATCGCTACTATTGTGGCCAAGAAAACGGCAATCAAGGAAGCTGTTCTTGCCAAAGGTGCAACTATGTTTTTGAAACTGAGATTGCAAGTGATAGATGTTGAAAGACTGTCATTGGTGTGGATAAACGAAAAACAGATAGCAGGAGATAGCATCTCTCAAGCGATCATATGTGAAAAGGCTAGGAAGTTGCATGACGATTTAATTAGAAAAATGCCTGCAACTAGTGGTGATGTGAGTGAATTTAAGGCCAGCAAAGGTTGGTTTGAGAGATTTAAGAATCGTAGTGGCATACATAGTGTGATAAGGCATGGTGAGGCTGCCAGTTTGGACCAAAAATCAGCTGAAAAATTTTATTATTATTATTATTATCACACCGGCCGATTCCCACCAAGGCAGGGTGGCCCGAAAAAGAAAAACTTTCACCATCATTCACTCCATCACTGTCTTGCCAGAAGGGTGCTTTACACTACAGTTTTTAAACTGCAACATTAACACCCCTCCTTCAGAGTGCAGGCACTGTACTTCCCATCTCCAGGACTCAAGTCCGGCCTGCCGGTTTCCCTGAATCCCTTCATAAATGTTACTTTGCTCACACTCCAACAGCACGTCAAGTATTAAAAACCATTTGTCTCCATTCACTCCTATCAAACACGCTCACGCATGCCTGCTGGAAGTCCAAGCCCCTCGCACACAAAACCTCCTTTACCCCCTCCCTCCAACCTTTCCTAGGCTGACCCCTACCCCGCCTTCCTTCCACTACAGACTGATACACTCTTGAAGTCATTCTGTTTCGCTCCATTCTCTCTACATGTCCGAACCACCTCAACAACCCTTCCTCAGCCCTCTGGACAACAGTTTTGGTAATCCCGCACCTCCTCCTAACTTCCAAACTACGAATTCTCTGCATTATATTCACACCACACATTGCCCTCAGACATGACATCTCCACTGCCTCCAGCCTTCTCCTCGCTGCAACATTCATCACCCACGCTTCACACCCATATAAGAGCGTTGGTAAAACTATACTCTCATACATTCCCCTCTTTGCCTCCAAGGACAAAGTTCTTTGTCTCCACAGACTCCTAAGTGCACCACTCACTCTTTTTCCCTCATCAATTCTATGATTCACCTCATCTTTCATAGACCCATCTGCTGACACGTCCACTCCAGCTGAAAAATATGTGCAGGAATTCAAGGAGTACATAGATAGTGAAGAACTGAAACCTGAACAAGTGTTTAATTGTGACACTGACAACGTTGTGAAACACTTTAGGAATGTCATAAAGGAACGGGAGGTACAGGCCTCTATGGACAGATATGTTGTGCGACAGAGGTCCAGTGACTCTCAAGCTGGTCCTAGTGGCATTAAAAGAAGAAGGGAAGTAACCCCGGAAAAGGACTTGACACCTCAAGTCCTAATGGAAGAGGATTCCCCTTCTAAACACTGAGACCATCCACACTCTCCCCTCCTCCCATCCCATCAATCATCACCAGATCTTCAATAAAGGTAAGTGTCATGTAATTGTACATGTCTTCTTCAGTTTGTGTGTATTAAAATTAATATTTCATGTGGTAATTTTTTTTTTTTCAATGCTTTTGGGTGTCTTGCACGGATTAATTTGATTTCCATTATTTCTTATGGGGAAAATTAACTCAATTAACGATAATTTTGATTAACGATGAGCTCTCAGGAACGGATTAATATCGTTGGTCGAGGGTCCACTGTAATGATAATTAAATTTCATTTCAACTGATTGGGGTGCTTGTGGCTCAGATGATCATGCCACAACTCACAAATGAGGGACTGGGGTATGCCTTCTGGTCTATTGATTGAGCACAAGAAACCACCTATTCAGCTATAAGAACTATTCTATAAAGTGCACAGAAATTGGTAATTTTGTTCAATTTTACACAATATAAAAAAATATACAATTTAAAAACAGAGCCCAAAATAAACATTGAGTGCATTCCAGCTACTACAGCAGCCTATCCTCTCTTCATCATATTACACTTGCCCTCCATTTTTGAATCAATCAATCTATCTATCTATCTCTCTCACACTCTCTCTCTCACACTCTCTCTTACACTCTCTCTCACACTCTCTCTCTCACACTCTCTCACACTCTCTCTCACACTCTCTCTCTCACACTCTCTCACACTCTCTCACACTCTCTCTCTCACACTCTCTCTCTCACACTCTCTCTCTCACACTCTCTCTCTCACACTCTCTCTCTCACACTCTCTCTCTCACACTCTCTCTCTCACACTCTCTCTCTCACACTCTCTCTCTCACACTCTCTCTCTCACACTCTCTCTCTCACACTCTCTCTCTCACACTCTCTCTCTCACACTCTCTCTCTCACACTCTCTCTCTCACACTCTCTCTCACACTCTCACACTCTCTCTCACACTCTCTCTCACACTCTCACACTCTCTCACATTCTCTCACTCTCTCTCACACTCTCACTCTCACACTCTCACACTTTCTCACACTCTTTCTCACACTCACACTCTCTCTCTCACACTCACACTCTCACACACTCTCACACACACTCTCTCACACACACACACACACACACACACACACACACACACACACACACACACTCACACACACACACACACACACACACACACACACACACACACACACACACACACACACACGCTCAAACACACGCTCAAACACACGCTCAAACACACGCTCAAACACACGCTCAAACACACGCTCAAACACACGCTCAAACACACACACAAACACACACACACACACACAAACACACACTCACACACACACACACACACACACACACACACACACACACACACACACACACACACACACACACACACACACACACAAGACTACACAGGACTACACTGAAAGAGAGGGTACAGAGACGCAAGGAGGAACGAGAGGCAATGACGAAGATGGGCAGGAACCGACACAGGAGGAAGGGCAAACACACCCCACAGAATCTCCCACCAAAAGACTCCAACCACGACATTCCCAACGCAACTGAGCAACCTATACTACAACCCACTCACTGTTCCCTCTGCCACCAACCCCCATATCACAAACCTCACCCCAACAGCTGTCCCTTATGGGCATTCTGACCCCACCCCCATCATCACAAACCCCACCTACACCACAGCTCCATATAGGCCCCCACCAAGGCTCTCGCTCCCCCAACCCCAATATTCTTGCATGACCACAATGATAGAAAAGAAACTGAAAGTTTGGTACACAAACGCGGATGGAATAACGAATAAACATGAGGAGTGGAACGAAAGAATCAGTGAAAAATCCCCAGACATCATAGCAGTCACAGAAACAAAACTCGCTGAGACAATAACAGACACAATCTTCCCAATGGGATATCAGATCCTGAGGAAAGATAGAAGGAGTAGAGGGGGAGGAGGGGTTGCACTGCTCATAAAACACCGATGGGGATTTGAGGAAATGGAAGGCATGGACATGATTGGAGAAAGAGACTACATTGTAGGTACAATTCAGTCCGGAGAACATAAAGTAGTCATTGGAGTGATGTATAACCCACCACAGAACTGCAGGAGGCCAAGAGAGGAGTACGAAGAAAACAACAGGGTGATGGTGGACACACTGGCTGAGGTGGCAAGAAGAGCTCACTCAAGCAGAGCAAAGTTACTGGTAATGGGCGATTTCAACCACAGGGAGATCGACTGGGAAAACCTGGAGCCACATGGGGGTCCCGAAACATGGAGAGCCAAGATGATGGATGTGGTACTTGAAAACCTCATGCATCAACATGTCAGGGACACAACCAGAGAGAGAGGGGAGGATGAGCCAGCAAGACTGGATCTTGTGTTCACCCTGAGCAGTTCAGACATTGAGGACATCACTTACGAGAGGCCCCTTGGAGCTAGCGATCATGTGGTGCCGAGTTTTGATTATATAGTAGAGTTACAAGTGGAGAAGGTAACAGGAACTGAAGGGGTCAGGCCAAACTATAAAAGGGGGGACTACACAGGTATGAGAAACTTCCTGCAGGAGGTTCAGTGGGACAGAGAAATGGTAGGAAAATCAGTAAACGAGATGATGGAATATGTGGCAACAAAGTGCAAGGAGGCAGAGGAAAGTTTTGTTCCCAAGGGAAACAGAAATAATAGGAAGACCAAAACGAGTCCTTGGTTTACCCGAAGGTGTAGGGAGGCAAAAACTAAGTGCAACAGAGAATGGAAAAGGTACAGGAGGCATAGGACCCAGGAAAACAAGATTAGTAGAAGAGCCAGAAACGAGTATGCACAGATAAGGAGGGAGGCCCAGCGACAGTATGAAAACGACATAGCATTGAAAGTCAAATCTGACCCGAAACTGCTGTATAACCACATTAGGAGGAAGACAACAGTCAAGGACCAGGTGATAAGGCTGAGGAAAGAAGGTGGAGAACTCACAAGAAACGATCAAGAGGTATGTGAGGAGCTCAACACGAGATTTAAGGAAGTATTTACAGTAGAGTCAGGAAGGACTCTGGGGGGACAGACCAGATGGGGACACCAGCAAGGAATACACCAACAAGTGTTGGACGACATACATACAGATGAGGAGGAGGTGAAGAAACTGCTAAGGGACATCGATACCTCAAAGGCAATGGGACCGGACAACATCTCCCTGTGGGTCCTTAGAGAGGGAGCAGATATGTTGTGCGTGCCACTTACCACAATCTTCAACACGTCCCTGGAAACTGGGCAACTACCTGAGGTATGGAAGACGGCAAATGTAGTTCCCATTTTTAAAAAAGGAGACAGAAAAGAGGCACTAAACTATAGACCTGTGTCATTGACATGTATAGTATGCAAAATTATGGAGAAGATTATCAGGAGGAGAGTGGTGGAGCACCTGGAACGGAACAAGAGTATAAATGCCAACCAGCACGGATTCATGGAAGGCAAATCCTGTGTCACAAACCTTCTGGAGTTTTATGATAAAATAACAGAAGTAAGACACGAGAGAGAGGGGTGGGTTGACTGCATCTTCTTGGACTGCAAGAAGGCCTTTGACACAGTTCCTCACAAGAGATTAGTGCAGAAGCTAGAGCATCAGGCGCATATAACAGGAAGGGCACTGCAATGGATCAGAGAATACCTGACAGGGAGACAACAACGAGTCATGGTACGTAATGATGTATCACAGTGGGCACCTGTGACGAGCGGGGTCCCACAGGGGTCGGTCCTAGGACCAGTGCTATTTTTGGTATATGTGAACGACATGATGGAAGGGTTAGACTCAGAAGTGTCCCTGTTTGCAGATGATGTGAAGTTAATGAGGAGAATTAAATCTGATGAGGACCAGGCAGGACTTCAAAGAGACCTGGACAGACTGGACACCTGGTCCAGCAAATGGCTTCTCGAATTTAATCCTGCCAAATGCAAAGTCATGAAGATAGGGGAAGGGCACAGAAGACCACAGACCGAGTATAGGCTAGGTGGCCAAAGACTGCAAACCTCACTCAAGGAGAAAGATCTTGGGGCGAGTATAACACCGAGCATGTCTCCGGAAGCACACATCAACCAGATAACTGCTGCAGCATATGGGTGCCTGGCAAACCTGAGAACAGCATTCCGATACCTTAGTAAGGAATCGTTCAAGACACTGTACACCGTGTATGTCAGGCCCATACTGGAGTATGCAGCACCTGTTTGGAACCCGCACTTGATAAAGCACGTCAAGAAACTAGAGAAAGTACAAAGGTTTGCGACAAGGTTAGTTCCAGAGCTAAGGGGAATGTCCTATGAAGAAAGATTAAGGGAAATCGGCCTGACGACACTGGAGGACAGGAGGGTCAGGGGAGACATGATAACGACATATAAAATACTGCATGGAATAGACAAGGTGGACAAAGACAGGATGTTCCAGGGAGGGGACACAGAAACAAGAGGCCACAATTGGAAGTTGAAGACACAAATGAGTCAGAGAGATATTAGGAAGTATTTCTTCAGTCATAGAGTTGTAAGGCAGTGGAATAGCCTAGAAAATGACGTAGTGGAGGCAGGAACCATACACAGTTTTAAGACGAGGTTTGATAAAGCTCATGGAGCGGGGAGAGAGAGGGCCCAGTAGCAACCGGTGAAGAGGCGGGGCCAGGAGCTAAGACTCGACCCCTGCAACCACAAATAGGTGAGTACACACACACACACACACACACACACACACACACACACACACACACACACACACACACACACACACACACACACACACACACACACTCACACACACATGTGAAGCAGTATCACTAAATAGTGCTCCCAGGATTTAGCATTCTAGTGGCTGTCCTAAGATATTATTAGCGGTCATCGTACGTGAGTGAATCAGTGAACATACCTACAAGAGTGTAACAGCTTTCACGAGTGCGAATAATGTGATAAGATCAAGAATTTTACAATTTAAATTTGAATGAATGTTGAGTGAGGGAGGGTAGCAGTCAGCTGATGAGGCTGCTGGCCACAGTGTTGACCCAAAATATCCAAACAGTTAACTGGGTTAACGGTGTGATCTGAAATATTAACAAATACAGATATTGGCTGGTTATAGCAGCAGAGTAGTGATAAGGTCATAAACGAGTGATTAAGTAAATACTGAAAGTAAGAAAAAACTAGTCAATCCCCAGCTGTTGGTGTTGTGAATGTAGTTAATATCATCAGACTTGTTATGACCATAATACTGTACTAAAGAAAAAAGAGTGAATACCAAGTCTTAAAAGAAAAAGAAAATAAAAACTTGAATGCATGATGAAGTTCCTGAAGGAATTACAAAAGTGAAGGAGTTGATAGCAGCCACCAGCAGGAACCTCCATTGTTGGGCAGACGACATCACTTGCCTATGTGTGGTTAATTTTGGTTAGTGTCTAAAGTCTCAGTGTCTCACCCTGCTGGTTGTATGCTATACCATCACTCTCCCTAACTTTCAGTGCCAGGAGATAGATAGTGGTAACCCTGACAATATTTAGTAAATTATCTAAATATCTTCAGAAGAGTTGTGTAGCCTAGTGATCCCCCCATCTTTCTGACAGCGACAAGCTAGTAAACAAGTACGCACATACAAACACATGTGTTCACCATGCATGCAGAGAGCATGCATAGTTCCTTTGTATAAAGGCAAAGGGGATAAAAGAGAGTGCAAAAATTATAGGGGGATAAGTCTGCTGAGTATACCTGGTAAAGTGTATGGTAGAGTTATTATTGAAAGAATTAAGAGTAAGACGGAGAATAGGATAGCAAATGAACAAGGAGGCTTTAGGAAAGGTAGGGGGTGTGTGGACCAGGTGTTTACAGTGAAACATACAAGTGAACAGTATTTAGATAAGGTTAAAGAGGTCTTTGTGGCATTTATGGATTTGGAAAAGGCGTATGACAGGGTGGATAGGGGGACAATGTGGCAGATGTTGCAAGTGTATGGTGTAGGAGGTAGGTTACTGAAAGCAGTGAAGAGTTTTTACAAGGATAGTGAGGCTCAAGTTAGAGTATGTAGGAAAGAGGGAAATTATTTCCCAGTAAAAGTAGGCCTTAGACAAGGATGTGTGATGTCACCGTGGTTGTTTAATATATTTATAGATGGGGTTGTAAGAGAAGTAAATGTGAGGGTCTTGACAAGAGGCGTGGAGTTAAAAGATAAAGAATCACACACAAAGTGGGAGTTGTCATAGCTGCTCTTTGCTGATGACACTGTGCTCTTGGGAGATTCTGAAGAGAAGTTGCAGAGATTGGTGGATGAATTTGGTAGGGTGTGCAAAAGAAGAAAATTAAAGGTGAATACAGGAAAGAGTAAGGTTATGAGGATAACAAAAAGATTAGGTGATGAAAGATTGAATATCAGATTGGAGGGAGAGAGTATGGAGGAGGTGAATGTATTCAGATATTTGGGAGTGGACGTGTCAACGGATGGGTCTATGAAAGATGAGGTGAATCATAGAATTGATGAGGGAAAAAGAGAGAGTGGTGCACTTAGGAGTCTGTGGAGACAAAGAACTTTGTCCTCGGAGGCAAAGAGGGGAATGTATGAGAGCATAGTTTTACCAACGCTCTTATATGGGTGTGAAGCATGGGTGATGAATGTTGCAGCGAGGAGAAGGCTGGAGGCAGTGGAGATGTCATGTCTGAGGGCAATGTGTGGTGTGAATATAATGCAGAGAATTCGTAGTTTGGAAGTTAGGAGGAGGTGCGGGATTACCAAAACTGTTGTCCAGAGGGCTGAGGAAGGGTTGTTGAGGTGGTTCGGACATGTAGAGAGAATGGAGCGAAACAGAATGACTTCAAGAGTGTATCAGTCTGTAGTGGAAGGAAGGCGGGGTAGGGGTCGGCCTAGGAAAGGTTGGAGAGAGGGGGTAAAGGAGGTTTTGTGTGCGAGGGGCTTGGACTTCCAGCAGGTATGCGTGAGCGTGTTTGATAGGAGTGAATGGAGACAAATGGTTTTTAATACTTGACGTGCTGTTGGAGTGTGAGCAAAGTAACATTTATGAAGGGGTTCAGGGAAACCGGCAGGCCGGACTTGAGTCCTGGAGATGGGAAGTACAGTGCCTGCACTCTGAAGGAGGGGTGTTAATGTTGCAGTTTAAAAACTGTAGTGTAAAGCACCCTTCTGGCAAGACAGTGATGGAGTGAATGATGGTGAAAGTTTTTCTTTTTCGGGCCACCCTGCCTTGGTGGGAATCGGCCAGTGTGATAAAAAAAAAAAAAAAAAAAAAAAAAATATTAGTATACATTAATAAGGAATTGAGTGAGAAATAATCCTATAATCTTCAAAAAAGTAACGTAGCCTAGTGTGCAAAGATCCGGGCCAGGAGAGTACCGGTGAACCAAGAACAATAACAATAGTTTGTTAACATGACCCCCCCCCTCTTTTTCAAAGTACGACACGCTAGTAAACACACACTCACACAAACACAAGTGTACACAGTAAATATTATATAGTATATATTAGTGTATATTAACCCCTTCAAGGTCCAAGGCCCAAATCTGAAGTGGTGCCCCAGTGTCCAAGAATTTTCAAAAAAAATTTGTTATTTTTTCTTATGAAATGGTAGAGAATCTTTTCGTGAAGGTAATAAAACAAAAAGTACGAAATTTGATGGAAAATTGACGAAATTATGCTCTCGCGAATTTTGATGTGTCAGTGATATTTACGAATCGGCGATTTTGCCGACTTTGACTCCTATTTTAGGCCAATTACATTATTCCAGTCAACCAAATTCTTAGCTATTTCACTAGTATTACTTCTATTCTATCGATTGAGCACAAGAAATCGCCAAGTCAACTGTTTCAACTACAAATTAAAGTGATCGGAAATTGTTAATTTGGCCAATTTAACACAAAGTTCAAAATATTCCAATTTCAAAATAGGGTCCAGAATAAACAATGTAGGTATTCCTGGAACTAAACTAACATTTCCTCTGTTCATTAGTTACGTTTTGAGGCTTTACAAATAAATTCCATTTTGATTTTTTATTCACATAATGAATTTTTATTCACACCAAAAAATAGAAGATTTACTGTTATGCAATACTGTAATAATTGTATAAATATCATCACCATATTTGTGAATGCATATTAAACCCACCAGCTGGCGTGTATTAGACGTGTGAGGTCGTTTGTTTACTCTTGAATATCAGCAAAAATTTAACATTTCTGCTACTTTGAGCTCAGTTTCAAGCCATTTCCAGTGCTAAAACCAATCAAAATCATCTCTATTTCTGTAATATGTCTTCCATTCTATCAAATGAGACCAAGAAATCGCAAATACAACTATAAAAAACATACGACAAAACACTGCAAAGTCACTGTTTTAATCGAAAAATCATGATTTCAGTTTTTTCTCTCATTATACACAGTGTGCTGCAGGATCTGTTTTATGTGGTGCACACATACCACATAGATGTATTCTCACATATCTAGGCCCAAATGCACCACTCACAGTTTATCATAGTGAGCTGAGCTCATGACATAGATCTACAGTTTGGACCATGAATGTAAAGCCGTAGATCTACAGGACGGACCCTGAAAGGGTTAATAAGGAATTGATTGTGAAAATTTTTTTATAATCTTCAAAAGAGTAGCACGCACACGCGCACGCACATACACACCCATACACACACACATACACATACACACACACACACACACATACACATACACATACACACACACATACATACACACACATACACATACACACATACATGCACACACATACACACACACACATTCATACATACATATACATACACACACACACACACACACACACACACACACACACACACACACACACACACACACACACACACACACACACACACACACACGTGAAGCAGTATCGCTAAATAGTGCTCCCAGGATTTAGCGTTCTAGTGGCTGTCCTAAGATATTATTAGCGGTCATCGTACGTGAGTGAATCAGTGAACATACCTACAAGAGTGTAATAGCTTTCAAGAGTGCGAATAATGTGATAGGATCAAGAATTTTACAATTTAAATTTGAATGAAATTTGAGTGAGGGAGGGTAGCACTCAGCTGATCAGGCTACTGGCCGCAGTGTTGACACAAAATATCCAAACAGTTAATTGGGTTAACGGTGTGATCTGAAATATTAACAAATACATATGTTGGTTGATTATAGCAGCAGTGTAGTGATAAGGTCATAAAAGAGTGATTAAGTAAATACTGAAAGTAAGAAAAAATAGTCAATCCCCAGCTGTTGGTGTTGTGAATGTAGCTAACATCATCAGACTTGTTATGACCATAATACTGTACTAAAGAAAAAAGAGGGAATACCAAGTCTTAAAAGAAAAAGAAAATAAAAACTTGAATGCATGATAAAGTTCCTGAAGGAGTTACAAAATTGAAGGAGTTGATAGACGACCAGCAGGAACCTCCATTGTTGTGCAGACGACATCACTTGCCTATTTGTGGTTAATTTTGGTTAGTGTCTAAAGTCTCAAGTGTCTCGCCCTGCTGGTTGTATGCTATACCATCTCTCTCTCCCTATTTCAGTATCAGGAGATAGATAGTGGTTAGTAAATTATCTAAATATCGCCAGGTAAACTCCAGAAGAGTTGTGTAGCCTAGTGAACCCCCCCCCCCCCCGTTTTTCTGAGGGACAAGCTAGTAAACAAGTACGCACATACAAACACACGTGTGCACCCATAATTATTGTTATAATAAACATTAGTATATAATAATAAGGAATTGAGTGAGAAAAAATAATCCTATAATCTTCAAAAAGTAAAGTAGCCTAGTGTGCGGAGATCTGGGCCGGGAGAGTACCGGTGAACCAACAACAATAACAAATAGTGTTAACGTAACCCCCCCCCCTCTTTTTCAAAGAACGACAAGCTAGTAAACACACACACACACAAACACAAGTGTACGCAATTAATATTATATAGTATATATTAGTGCATATAATAAGGAATTGATTGTGAAATTTTTTTTTATAATCTTCAAAAGAGTAGCGTAGCCTAGTGTGCGACGCACACCCACACACACCCACACACACCCACACACACCCACACACCCACACCCACCCACACACCCACACACACCCACACACACCCACACACACCCACCCACACACCCAACCACACACCCAACCACACACCCACCCACACACCCACCCACACACACACCCACACACCCAACCACACACCCACCCACCCACCCACCCACACACCCACCCACCCACACACCCACCCACACACCCACCCAAACACCCACACACCCACCCACACCCACCCACCCACACACCCCCACACACACCCACACACACCCAAACACACCCAAACACACACACACCCACACACCCACACACCCACCCACACCCACCCACCCACACACCCCCACACACACCCACACACACCCACACACACACACACACACACACACCCACACACACCCACACACACCCACACACACCCACCCACACACCCACCCACACACCCACCCCTCCCCACACACACACGCAACACACACACAACACACAACACACACACACACATATTGCCAGACACACATACACTCCCCCCCTCCCCCACCGACATCTCACTCCTTCACCTGATCCCTCCCCTCCCTCTTTCACCCTCCCCCTCCCCACCTCTCCCTCACCCACTTACCCACTTGCTTCACTCTCCTTCCCACTCCCCCTCCCCACTACTCTCCTATATAGCCACAGTTCCTCCTCTACCTCCCCCCCCACAATCTGACATATACAATACTAACCTAACATACAGAATTACATAGGTTTCCCACTCTGAGGCAATCAGGATAAAACAAAAATGGGTTGCCAGAGAGCAACAAGAAAACCCAAGGGACAGGAGGAGGAAACTGCAAAGGAAGATTGGGCAGCAGAGCTCACAAAAAGGGAACAAGAATGGGAAAAGAAACTAGAAGAACTTAGCATGAGAATGGAAGAGAGGATAGACATGGAAAGCAGGAAGTGGGAGGTGAAAGTCAAAGCAGCAGAGGCCAGGATACAGAGTTTAGAAGAGGAACTGGAAAATCTGAAACAGCCTAAAGAACTAAAGAACATTATGGGATTGACAACAGAGACCGCTACCTCAGCCACAAATAAGGGGACTGTAGGGAAAGGAGGAGCAAAACTGCATGTAGAAGCTCTATCAGTGGAGACTGTAGTAAATGAAAGAGCTAAGCTATATGTGGAGGCCCTAAAAGACCACAACAGAGCCCAGGGAAAGCCGAGATGGGAAAATGACAGGCCCCTGAGCCCATGTACAGTAGCTAGTGAAGCTGAAGAAAGGAAAGCTGCAATGGAGGAAATCAAATTGAATGAGGGGATACACAGGGATATGCAGTGGGAGAATGAAAGGGTGAGGTCAGTCTTTGTGTATGGGCTACAGGAAGTTGAAGGGGAAACATATGAAGCAAGAAAACAAGGGGAAAAAAAAGCAATTGAAAGCATCATGAAAGTAATCGGAGAAGACGACATGACCCAGCTGGAAAATTTTCGGAGAATAGGGGGGTTTGTAAAAAAAAAAAACCGGCCAGTGAAAGTGACCTTCAAGGCAGAATCGACTCGGAACAGGATACTGCAGGAAAAAGCACGATTAAGGGACATGCCGGGATACAGGAAGGTGTATCTCGACCGCGACAGAACACAAGACGAAAGGCGGAAACTGAGAGAGATGGTACAAAGGCGAAAGGAGGAAAGAGAGGGGATGGAGAAGACAGACAGGAGATCCCAGACACAGGAAGATCAAATACAACCTCCCTCACAGCTTCCTATAGAAGCCTCCCAACCAGGTCAACCCCAGTGCAGCCAAACACTCTAAACCACAACACCCATGCCATATCCAATGCCCCCACCCACTACATTACAAACTCCACCCCCACAGCAACCACCCATAGTTCCTTATCAGGTCTCCCACTTCCCCAACCCCAATACACCTCCCAGACCACAGTCTTAGAAAAGAAGTTGAAGGTATGGTATACAAATGCAGATGGAATAACAAATAAGTATGAGGAGTGGCACGAAAGAATCAAGGAGACATCCCCAGACATAATAGCACTCACAGAAACAAAACTCACCAGAATAATAACAGATTCAATCTTTCCACCCGGATATCAAATCTTCAGGAAAGACAGAGGGAGGAGAGGGGGAGGAGTTGCACTGCTCATTAAAAGCCAGTGGGGTTTTGAGAAAATGGAAGGAATGGATGGCATGGGTGAAAGGGACTACTTAGTAGGAACAATCCAGTCTGAGGGACATAAGGTGATAATTGCAGTAATGTACAACCCACCACAGAACTGCAGGAGACCAAGAGAAGAATACGATGAGAGCAACAGAGCCATGGTCGACACACTAGCCGAGGTGGCCAGGAGAGCACACGTGGGGGGAGCAAAGTTACTAGTTATGGGTGATTTCAATCACAAGGAGATTGACTGGGAAAACCTGGAGCCCCATGGGGGTTCCAAAACATGGAGAGCCAAGATGATGGATGTAGTACTGGAAAACCTCATGCATCAACATGTTAGAGACACTACCAGAGAGAGAGGAGAAGATGAACCAGCAAGACTGGACCTTGTATTCACCTTGAGTAGTTCAGACATCGAGGATATCTTGTATGAAAGGCCCCTGGGAGCTAGTGATCATGTGGTTCTGTGCTTCGACTACATAGTTGAGCTCCAAGTGGAGAGAGTAGCAGGAATAGGATGGGAAAAACCAGACTACAAAAGGGGGAACTACTCAGGCATGAGGAACTTCCTTCAAAACATTCAGTGGGAGAGGGAACTGACAGGAAAACCAGTACAAGAAATGATGGACTATGTGGCAACAAAATGCAAGGAGGCAGAGGAGAGGTTTGTTCCCAAGGGAAACAGAAATAATGGGAAGAACAGAACGAGTCCTTGGTTCACCCAAAGGTGTAGGGAGGCAAAAACTAGGTGTACTAGAGAATGGAAAAGGTACAGAAGACAGAGAACTCAGGAAAATAAAGAGATTAGCCGAAGAGCCAGAAATGAATATGCACAGATAAGAAGGGAGGCTCAGCGACAATATGAAAATGACATAGCATCGAAAGTCAAGACTGACCCGAAGCTGTTGTACAGCCACATCAGGAGGAAAACAACGTCAAGGACCAGGTAATCAGACTGAGGAAGGGTGATGGGGAATTCACAAGCAACGACCGAGAGGTATGTCAGGAGCTCAACACGAGATTTAAAGAAGTATTTACAGTGGAAACCAGTAGGACTCCAGGAAATCAGAACAGGGGGGTACACCAGCAAGTGCTGGATGAGGTACATATAACCAAGGAGGAAGTGAAGAAGCTGCTATGCGAACTTGACACCTCAAAGGCGGTGGGACCAGACAACATCTCTCCGTGGGTCCTTAAAGAGGGAGCAGAGATATTGTGTGTGCCATTAACAAAGATCTTCAACACATCATTTGAAACTGGGCAACTCCCTGAGGTATGGAAGATGGCAAATGTAGTCCCAATTTTTAAAAAGGGAGACAGACATGAGGCACTAAACTACAGACCTGTATCACTAACGTGTATAGTATGCAAGGTCATGGAGAAGATCATCAGGAGGAGAGTGGTGGAGCACCTGGAAAGAAACAAGTGTATAATTGACAACCAGCATGGTTTCAGGGAAGGAAAATCCTGTGTCACAAATCTACTAGAGTTTTATGACAAGGTGACAGAAGTAAGACAAGAGAGAGAGGGGTGGATCGACTGCATTTTTTTGGACTGCAAAAAGGCCTTCGACACAGTTCCTCACAAGAGGTTACTGAAAAAGATAGAAGATCAGGCACACATAACAGGAAAGGCACTGCAATGGATCAGAGAATACCTGACAGGGAGGCAACAACGAGTCATGGTACGTGACGAGGTGTCAGAGTGGGCGCTTGTGACAAGCGGGGTTCCACAGGGGTCAGTCCTAGGACCTGTGCTGTTCTTGGTATATGTGAACGACATAACGGAAGGGATAGACTCAGAAGTGTCCTTGTTTGCAGATGATGTGAAGTTAATGAGAAGAATCAAATCGGATGAGGATCAGGCAGGACTACAAAGAGACCTGGACAGGCTGCAAGCCTGGTCCAGCAACTGGCTCCTTGAGTTTAACCCTGCCAAATGCAAAGTCATGAAGATTGGGGAAGGGCAAAGAAGACCGCAGACACAATATACTTTAGATGGCCAAAGACTGCAAACCTCACTCAAGGAAAAAGATCTGGGGGTGAGTATAACACCGAGCATATCTCCTGAGGCGCACATAAATCAGATAACTGCTGCAGCATACGGGCGCCTGGCAAACCTACGGATAGCGTTCCGATACCTCAGTAAGGAGTCGTTCAAGACCCTGTATACCATTTACGTCAGGCCCATACTGGAGTATGCAGCACCAGTTTGGAATCCACACCTAGTCAAGCACGTCAAGAAATTAGAGAAAGTGCAAAGGTTTGCAACAAGACTAGTCCCAGAGCTACGGGGATTGTCCTACGAAGAAAGGTTGAGGGAAATCGGCCTGACGACACTGGAGGCCAGGAGGGTCAGGGGAGACATGATAACGACATATAAAATACTGCGCAGAATAGACAAGGTGGACAAAGACAGGATGTTCCAGAGATGGGACACAGACACAAGAGATCACAATTGGAAGTTGAAGACTCAGATGAATCGAAGGGATGTTAGGAAGTATTTCTTCAGTCATAGAGTAGTCAAGTCATGGAATAGTCTAGAAAGTGAAGTAGTGGAGGCGGGAACCATACATAGTTTTAAGGCGAGGTATGATAAAGCTCATGTAGCAGGGAGAGAGAGGACCTAGTAGCAATCAGTGAAGAGGCGGGGCCAGGAGCTATGACTCGACCCCTGCAACCACAAATAGGTGAGTACACACACACACACACACACACAAACCTAACCTAACACATTAGCTCATAAATCCCCCCACCACACACACATTTTTATAAGCTGAAGCAGCTAGAACATCCCAATAGGATAAAAACAAAGTGGGCTCTCAAAAGGGAGGACGTAAAGGCAAGGGAACTGATGATGGCTGGTCGGAAAAGGAAGAATGGGTAGAACGGCTCAAGAACAAAATGGAACAACAATGGGAGAAAAGGTTAAACGAGCTTTGCAATAACATGTTAGAGCAAATATCTGCAGAGGGCAAGAAGTGGGAATCACGAGCTGTAGTAGCTGAGGCAAAGATACAGAGATTGGAGGAAGAAATGGATGTGCTGAAGCAGGATCTAAAGATGAGGTCTGAAAGGAGCAAGATGACTGAAATGGGAACATCAGCAGGCAGCGAGGGGACTGAAGGAGGGGATGGATCTAAGCAGTCTTTTGCAGCAGTAATATCATTCCATCATGGTGTCTGGGAGATGATTAGGGAAACAGCAAAGGAGATGCTTAAATCAGATCCAGAGATACAGAGGGAAAAGAAATGGGAAGAGGAGGAGAGGTCAATAATTATTCATGGGCTTCAGGAGGCTGAAGGGTAGACCTATGATGAAAGAAAGCATTGGAAGAAAACAGAGATTAAGAACATCATTGCAATAACAGGAGAGGGGGACATTTCTCAGGTAGAAAATTTTCACAGACTTTGGGGGTATTCGAGGGAAAAAAATTGACCAATCAGATTGACATTCAAGACAGATGTGGTAAGGAACAGGATACTACAACATAAACCACTGTTAAAGGGCTTTCCAGATTATCAAAAAGTGTTCCTAAATCGAGACAGAACACGAAAGGAAAGGGAACAACTGAAAATGAGAGCCAGACAGAACCAGTGGAAGGAAAGAGAGACAGGACAGGCAACGAAAGACAGGAAAACTCAGCCTTTGGGGGAACATCAAACACAAATGCTTACAGAAACCTCTCATCCCCTGTCACCACATATCAACCAAACACAGTAAACAGAAACGAACCTCACTCCATAGCCACAACCCCCCAAGCACTAATTCCACAATCACAGCAGCCTCCCATAATATTGTGCCCTGCCTCCCACCCTCCCAGCCTGTACCTTCCTCTTCCATCTCCCAAAATATAGTAATGGAAAGGAAGCTAAAGGTATGGTACACCAATGCAGATGGAATAACAAATAAGAGTGAAGAGTGGCAAGAACGCATCATTGATGCATCACCTGACATCATAGCACTAACAGAGACAAAACTTACAGGGATGATAACAGATGCAATTTTTCCACTTGGATATCAGATTATGAGGAAAGACAGAGAGAACAGAGGAAGGGGAGGAGTAGCATTGCTCATAAAAAACAGTGGAGTTTTGAGGAGATGGGAGGAATGGAAAGAAGGGAAACAAACAGCTTCATTGTAGGAACACTTCAGACTGGTGGTCCAAAGGCAATGATAGCAGTGATGTATAACCCACCACTTAACAACAGGAGAACAAGAGAAGAGTATGATGTGCGCAATAGGGCAACGGTGGATACACTAGCTGAAGTGGCCAGGAGGGCTCATATGGGTAGGACAAAATTGCTTATAATGGGGGATTTCAATCATAAAGAGATTGACTGGGAAAACCTAGAGCCACATGGGGGACCAGAAACATGGAGGGCTAAGATGTTGGAGACTGTATTGGAGAACTTCATGCATCAACATGTTAGGAATACAACCAGAGAGAGAGAGGAGAGGATGTTGCAGCAAGGCTGGATCTCATATTCACCTTGAATAGTTCAGACATAAGGGATATCACTCACGAAAGACCCCTTGGCACTAGTGATCATGATGTCCTGAGTTTTGAATATCTTGTCGAGTTAAAAGTGGAGAATGCAGCAGCACGAGAACAAAGAGAGAAACCAAACTTTAAAAAAGGGGACTACATAGGAATGAGAAGTTTCCTGCATGAAGTGCAGTGGGAAAGAGAACTAGATGGAAAGACAGTAAATGAAATGATGGAAATAGTAACCACTAAGTGCAGGGAGGCAGAGGAAAGGTTCATACCAAAGGGCAACAGAAAAAAATGGTAAGACCAGAGTGAGCCCATGGTTTAATTGGAGGTGTAAAGTGGCCAAAGCCAAGTGTGCTAGAGCATTTAAAAGGTATAGAAGGCAAAGGACTCAAGAAAACAAGGAGCTGAGCAGAAGAACCAGAAATGAATATGCAAGGATAAGGAGAGAGGCCCAGAGGCAATACGAGAACGACATAGCATCAAAAGCCAAATCTGAACCAAAGTTGTTATACAGTCACATTAGGAGAAAAACAACAGTCAAGGACCAGGTAATCAGGCTGAGGAAAGAAGGAGGGGAGCTCACGAAGAGTGACCAAGAAGTATGTGATGAACTAAACAAAAGATTTAAAGAAGTATTCACAATAGAGTCAGGAATGCTTCCAGCAAACTGTGGAGGTAGGGTGCACCAGCAGGCGCTGGACACAATATACATAACCAAGGTAGAGGTGAAGAAACTGCTAGACGAACTCGATACCTCAAAGGCGGTGGGCCCAGATAACATATCTCCATGGATACTGAGAGAGGGAGCAGAGTAACTGTGTGTGCCATTAGCAGCAATCTTCAGTAAATCTATCGAAACAGGGCAGTTGCCTGAGGCATGGAAGACAGCACATGTAGTTCCAATTTTTAAGAAAGGGGACAGACAGGCAGCATTAAACTACAGACCAGTGTCACTGACTTGTATAGTATGTAAAGTCATGGAAAAGATTATCAGGAGAAAAGTAGTGGAACACATTGAAAAGGTTGGGCTCATACATGACAGTCAGCACGGCTTCAGAGATGGGAAATCCTGTGTCACAAATTTACTTGAGTTCTACGATAAGGTAACAGAAGTAAGACAGAAGAGAGAGGGATGGGTAGATTGCATCTTTTTAGGTTGCAAGAAGGCTTTTGACACAGTACCACACAAGAGACTGGTGCAAAAATTAGAGGAGCAGGCAGGAATAAAGGGGAAAGTACTGCAATGGATCAGGGAATACCTGACAGGAAGGAAACAACGTGTGTTGGTACGTGCTGAAGTGTCGGAGTGGGGCTCCACAAGGTTCAGTCCTAGGCCCGGTGCTGTTTCTTGTATACGTGAATGACATGGTGGAAGGAATAGATTCAGAAGTGTCACTGTTCGCTGATGATGTGAAACTGATGAGGAGAATACAAGTGGGCAAGGATCAGTTAAGATTACAAGGGGATTTGAACAAACTACAAGTATGGTCCAACAAATGGCTCCTGGAGTTTAACCCCAATAAGTGTAAGGTCATGAAGATTAGGGAAGGACACAGAAGACCGCAGATGGAGTACAGGTTAGAAAACCAACAGCTGCAAACGTTAGTTAAAGAAAAGGATCTTGGGGTAAGCATTATAATAAACATGTCCCCTGAGGCACACATCAATCAAATAACTGCTGCAGCATATGGGAGATTGGCAAACCTGAGATTGGTGTTTAGACATCTGAGTAAGGAGTCATTCACGACATTGTACACAGTGTACATAAAGCCTATACTGGAATATGCAGCGCCAGTACGGAACCCTCACTTAGTCAAACACGTCACGAAATTGGAGAAACTGCAAAAATTTGCAACACAATTAGTCCCGGAACTGAGGGGTGTCTTATGAGAGGTTAACCCCTTCAGGGTCCAAGGCCAAAATCTGAAGTGGTGCTCCAGTGTCCAAGAAATTTTGAAAAAAAAAAAAAATATATTTTTCTTACAGAATTAAAGAGCATATTTTTGTGAAGGTAATAAGACAAAAAAAATGATGTGGTGGCGGCAACATCGACAAATTCCACATACGCGCATTACATTATTTTGCGGTTTTTACATTTTTTCTTTTCTTTTCCAATTTTTTTCTATTCCTACTAACATTTGGGGCCTGAGAGACCAATACTGTATATAATGTATATATATAAATTCACTCTATTGAACACAATAACCGCACTAAAGTTATTATCATATTATTGTTTACCACTCTTGTTTATTACAGTGGACCCCCGGTTAACGATATTTTTTCACTCCAGAAGTATGTTCAGGTGCCAGTACTGACCGAATTTGTTCCCATAAGAAATATTGTGAAGTAGATTAGTCCATTTCAGACCCCCAAACATACATGTACAAACGCACTTACATAAATACACTTACATAATTGGTCGCATTCGGAGGTAATCGTTATGCGGGGGTCCACTGTACAATAAACATGCACAAATCTTGTATAATACTAATGTTCTATCATATATTTACATATTTACAATCACTGGACATGGTTTTAGAACTGCTGGAGCTTGTGGAACTCCTTGAAACAAGGCACCATGCACACAGGCACCTTACATTCCTCACACATAAACCGAGTGTCTTTGCATCTTTGTTGCCGTCGTTTTGTTTGTGCACAGACGATGCATCTCTTCTGAGCAAATTTGTTCTGAGTTGAAGGAAGTTGTATTATGAAATGATCACCTTCCCTCCTCAAACGCTTGGGTATATCCTGAGGAATTCGAGGACCTTGTTGTATAGCAGGTGTTCTTACCTGGTACTTCATTATGAGTTGTCTGACAACAGACAAACAAAATTCACCATACGGTGGTCTGTTGCCAGTCTTTATTTGGTACATATTATATGCATTGAGCATTGAAATGTCCATGAGATGGAAGAAAAGTTTCATGTACCACTTGTAACTCTTACGAACACAGTCAACAAAACCAATCTGCATGTCACATTTGTCAACCAAGCGCATGTTTTGTGTATAATCAATCACTGTCACTGGTTTTCGAATACGTTCATTAGTCACTCGATCAACTTTGCCACTGTCTTGCATTTCATTACGGTGAATGGTTGTCAACAATGTGACATCTCGTTTGTCATGCCACCGTAATGCCATGATGTCATTGGCAGTAAACACCTGCACGTTATCACCACAAGCACCTGCGTTGAGCCTGGGCATATGTTTACAATTAGAATGCACTGTGCCACACACATCTGTCTTGTTCACTCGCATGAAATCACTGAGTAATGGGCTTGTGTACCAGTTATCGGTATATAATGTATGCCCCTTACCAAGATAAGGTGCCATCATGTTTCTCACTACGTCACCTGAGATACCCAATAACATCTTGGTATCTTTCAATGTTTTACTACCCGTGTATACAACAATATCCAACACCAGGCCACTGTCACAATCACAGAGTACAAACAGTTTTATACCAAAGCATTTCCTCTTGCTCGGTATGTACTGCTTGAATGACAGTCTACCTTTGAACAAAATCAAAGACTCATCAATTACAAGATTCTTGAATGGATAAAAGTATATGCTGAACTTTTGTTTGAGATACATGAAAACATTTCTAATCTTGTATAACCTGTCACTTCTGTCAGGCCTGGTTTTGTCAGAAAGTGCAACATACGTAAGAGTAAGATAAACCTGTTCACTGGTATGATTTCACTGAAGACCGGGGTAGAAATTAGCCGATCTGTGGACCAGTATGCTTTTATATTATGCTTATACACATGAGGCATAAGCATCATTGTTGCAAAAAGCAAATACATTTCTGCAACAGTCGTCTCTTTCCACCTGTGTAGTCTTGACTGTGGTGATAAGATCGTATTTGCCATGGTGTACTCAAAATGCTTATTACTTTCCCTGACAATAGTTTCCATCAATGGCTGGTCAAAGAATAATTCAAAGAATTCCAGTTCATTGGCCGTGGTTCCAAGGGGACAAGTAGGTAGAATTCCACTTTGAGAGTCATCAAAGTGGTGAGGCTTGGGAACAAAATTGGGATTTTGCTGCCAATCCCACATATGGTTTGCTGGTGGATACTGGACATCATAGGCTGGTTGTGCGGGTGGTTGTGGTTGTGGTGGGCTGGTGGCTGACGCTCCGCTTTGTCTTTGAACTGACGAGTCAGCAGCGTGGGTCCCAGCATGGGCTGGTGAGTCACGCATGGCGGTGCCACTACCATCACCACTAACACCATCCACTGATGCCTGTGGTCTATCCATGCCAAGTGTAGCCACATCATCCTCACTATCACTACCTAAAACTGGTGTAGGGCCACGGGATGTACTCCTGGATGTACTCCGTCCCCTGAGCACAGCATAGAGTACACTACCCGAGCGCATGCGGCGGCGAACATACCGACGCTTCACTGGTGAATATGATTCCTCACTATCACTACTCGAATGATCATCAAGAGCAATAAAATCACAATCCACGTCACTATCATCATCATTACTGAAGTCAGAGGCCTGGCCACGTGAAAATATTAGTTTTCCCTTGCATTGAGGAACAACCGACCGTGAGTCACGAGTGCCCACACCAGAGGTAGAAGGTTGAGGATCGTCAGGGTTTTCTGCACTATTATCGATATCCTGGTCATTCTTTTCGGTCACTAACTGATCAAAGCCGTAGAATTCGTCTTCATTTCCACTTCCATCACTGTCAGAACTATCAGACAGGAAGAGGAGAGTCCCAATTTTCCGGGGAGTGAGAGCTGACTTGCAACGAGGCATGGTGAACAAGGGTAACTGAGCCGGCGTTCCCACAATGCTATGCGGGCGCCTAGATTTTTTGTTTATGGCGCACACCCACCACGCAGACCAGTTCTCTCACATGTAGGCCTATGAGCGTTTTCGCGCTAAATTTGACGGCGCTAGAATTTTGGCGTAGATCTATGGTTTGGACACTCAACGTGAAGCCGTATATCTACGGGACGGACCCTGAAAGGGTTAAGGGAACTCAACCTGATGACACTAGAGGATAGGAGGGATAGAGGGGACATGATAACAATGTATAAAATACTAAGAGGCATTGACAAGGTGGACAAGGATTGAATGTTTCAGAGATGGGATACAGAAACAAGGGGTCACAATTGGAAACTGAAAACCCAGATGAGTCATAGGGATGTTAGGAAGTATTTCTTAAGTCTTAGGGTTGTCAGGAACTGGAATAATCTGGAGAGTGAAGTAATGGAAGCAAGTTCCATAAATAGCTTTAAGAAGAGGTATGACAAATATCATGGAGCAGGGAGAGAGTGAATTAGTATCGACCAGCGAAGAGGCGGGGCCAGGAGCTATGACTCGACCTCTGCAACCACATATAGGTGAGTACACACACACACACACACACACACACACTCACACTCTCACACACACACACACACACACACACACACACTCACACACACTCACACACACACATTCACACACACACACACACACACACACACACACACACACACACACACACACACACACACACACACACACACACACACACACACACACAAGAACTCTCAAGAAACGATCAAGAGGTATGTGAGGAGCTCAACACGAGATTTAAGGAAGTATTTACAGTAGAGACAGGAAGGACTCTGGGGGGACAGACCAGATGGGGACACCAGCAAGGAATACACCAACAAGTGTTGGACGACATACATACAGATGAGGAGGAGGTGAAGAAACTGCTAAGGGACATCGATACCTCAAAGGCAATGGGACCGGACAACATCTCCCCGTGGGTCCTTGGAGAGGGAGCAGATATGTTGTGCGTGCCACTTACCACAATCTTCAACACGTCCCTGGAAACTGGGCAACTGCCTGAGGTATGGAAGACGGCAAATGTAGTTCCCATTTTTAAAAAAGGAGACAGAAAAGAGGCACTAAACTATAGACCTGTGTCATTGACGTGTATAGTATGCAAAATTATGGAGAAGATTATCAGGAGGAGAGTGGTGGAGCACCTGGAACGGAACAAGAGTATAAATGTCAACCAGCACGGATTCACGGAAGGCAAATCCTGCGTCACAAACCTTCTGGAGTTTTATGATAAAATAACAGAAGTAAGACACGAGAGAGAGGGGTGGGTTGATTGCATCTTCTTGGACTGCAAGAAGGCCTTTGACACAGTTCCTCACAAGAGATTAGTGCAGAGCTAGAGCATCAGGTGCACATAACAGGAAGGGCACTGCAATGGATCAGAGAATACCTGACAGGGAGGCAACAACGAGTCATGGTACGTAATGATGTATCACAGTGGGCACCTGTGACGAGCGGGGTCCCACAGGGGTCGGTCCTAGGACCAGTGCTATTTTTGGTATATGTGAACGACATGATGGAAGGGTTAGACTCAGAAGTGTCCCTGTTTGCAGATGATGTGAAGTTAATGAGGAGAATTAAATCTGATGAGGACCAGGCAGGACTTCAAAGAGACCTGGACAGACTGGACACCTGGTCCAGCAAATGGCTTCTCGAATTTAATCCTGCCAAATGCAAAGTCATGAAGATAGGGGAAGGGCACAGAAGACCACAGACAGAGTATAGGCTAGGCGGCCAAAGACTGCAAACCTCACTCAAGGAGAAAGATCTTGGGGTGAGTATAACACCGAGCACGTCTCCGGAAGCACACATCAATCAGATAACTGCTGCAGCATATGGGCGCCTGGCAAACCTGAGAACAGCATTCCGATACCTTAGTAAGGAATCATTCAAGACACTGTACACCGTGTATGTCAGGCCCATACTGGAGTATGCAGCACCTGTTTGGAACCCGCACTTGATAAAGCACGTCAAGAAACTAGATAAAGTACAAAGGTTTGCCACAAGGTTAGTTCCAGAGCTAAGGGGAATGTCCTATGAAGAAAGACTAAGGGAAATCGGCCTGACGACACTGGAGGACAGGAGGGTCAGGGGAGACATGATAACAACATATAAAATACTGCGTGGAATAGACAAGGTGGACAAAGCCAGGATGTTCCAGGGAGGGGACACAGAAACAAGAGGCCACAATTGGAAGTTGAAGACACAAATGAGTCAGAGAGATAGTAGGAAGTATTTCTTCAGTCATAGAGTTGTAAGGCAGTGGAATAGCCTAGAAAATGACGTAGTGGAGGCAGGAACCATACACAGTTTTAAGACGAGGTTTGATAAAGCTCATGGAGCGGGGAGAGAGAGGGCCTAGTAGCAACCGGTGAAGAGGCGGGGCCAGGAGCTAGGACTCGACCCCTGCAACCACAAATAGGTGAGTACAAATAGGTGAGTACACACACACACACACACACACACACACAAATCAAAGTTGTACCCAATATCTAGTACATAACAAAATATAACCAAAAATGCATGGTCATGGTTTAGAGCATCCCAAGAATTGCAGCAGACCTAGTAAGAACCCACAAAACAGACTGGGGGGTGTAAGAGGGACCTTACCTGTAGGATTGGCTTTCCTGTTTTCAGAGTCTAGGTCTCCGAGATAGCATATGAGAATGCCTCTACAATTTAGTGATTCTTAATGTGAGGTTTAAATTAGATAGGGCTTGTTTATACCTTGCAAATGCCCTTTCTGTTTTGCTTCAAATCATCAGTGTTGATATTTAACTGCATTACAAACTTATGCCACATTGCACTATTTTAATCACATGCACTGAGGTACAGAGAATTGGGGGTTATGCAATATGAGGATACCTTTCTCAGATCATACAGCAACTGAAGTACATCTAGTTTACCTTATAATTGTCAGTTATTTTTTCCCTAAGATTAGAATCTTGCATTTGTCCACATTGAACTGCATCTACCACTTCTTAGACCACAACATTAACCTCTCCAGGTTATCTTGTAGCTTTCTAGTGTCCTCAACAGAAATTATCTGACAGCCTATTTTAGTGTCACTGGCAAGCTTATTTATGTCACTATTTATCCCATTGTGTATGTCATTTACATAGACTGAACAAGGGTGCCAATACAGACTGTTGCACACTTGTAATAGGTCCCATTCTTATTTCTCCCCATTTATGCACTCTCTTTGCTGCTTATCTGTCAGCCTGAACTCAGTTCAAAAGATAATTTTTCCTGCTACTTTCTTCGTGAGTCTCCTGTGCAGAATTCTATCAAAGGCCTTACTAAATACTATACATATCATCTTTATCTTGGGCTACTAAATACCTTAGTGAAAAAAAGGTTAGTAAATTCACAAAACCATGATATGGTTCACTGATCAAACTGTATCTTTCAAGTGATTGAACTGCATCTGCAATTACTGATTCCATCAAGTTTCTCAGAACTAAGATTAGGCTGATTGTCTATAATTTGAAGATAAGGACCTATTTCAGCCTTGTAAATGGGTATTACATTTGCCATATTCCACTAACCCAATATACCCATTTGTAATGATGTGATAAAGACACCAGGTAATGGATAGCCAAGTTCCTCTTGAGAACCCTTGAAAACAGCATGCCAGGGGTAGGTGACTTGTTTAGTTTCACTCTATCTTAGTTGTCACAGGACTATGTCACTAGTGACTTCAATCTAGCATTATTCTTTTCCTGGCCTGTATAATTATTTACTTTAGGATTTCATTTGTATCCTCTTGTGTACTGAGAGGAAATACTTGTTAGAAATGGTACACATTTCTCTGTAACTAACAGTAAACTGACCAGAATTGTTCCATAAGGTGTTCCCTCTCCACTGTTGATTCACTTATAAATGATTCTCTTTTCACTCAAGAGATAATTTAATCTATTGCTCATCCATTTAGGGTTATTTATATTTGATCTAATTTATCTTTTAGGAATAAATGCAGCATGAGCAATTTGAACAACACTTTGGAAAAAGTCATATTGACAGCCACTGCTGTTGTTTTTCTGGACACACTCCTGATAATTCCAAGTCAGCATACTCCAGTCTACACTACCCATGTAATCCCTTTAATCCCTTAGGCCCATATACTCTGGAGCACAAAACTTGGGGACCTTGACTTTGATATCATTATTATAATTCCATGAGATATTGAAACTGTCTCCAAACTCCTCATTTATTAGAGATTCCTTGTCTGTCAGAACCAAGTCAAGCAGGCTGTTTCCTCTAGAATCCTAGATGGTTCTGATACAAACTGTTTTAAAAAAGTAGTCCTGGATTATTTCTAGGAAACTGCTAGACTCTAGATTTCCTACCAAATTGCTACAATTAATTTAGTTAAGGTTAGAATCTCCAATTAAAACTGTATTTTGGAATCTTAGATGCCTTTGCAATTTCATCCGATAAAAGTTTACTATGGTCACCATTTAGGTTTGGAGGGTCTGTAGATCACACCTTAGATTAGCTTTTCATACCCTTCAAGAAACTGCAGCCAGAATCTGTGTTTGTCCCTTCTGCTTATACAGTAGTACTTCGGTACTCAAACAGCTCCCAACTTGAACAATTCAGTATTGGAATGCATTGTTTGGTAAAAAAAAAGATGCTCAACAGTCGACTGTTTGCACGGAACTTGACCAAACAATGTATGTCAGTCTCCCTGCAGCTCTCGCTCACTGCAAAACTCTGCTGAACTTCGCTGTAAACTATTTCATGTTTCTTTGCATTTTTTGGTGTTTTTTAAATTATTTGTATAAAATAAGTCACCATGAGGTCTAAGATGATTAGTGATAACAGCCAGCCAAAAAGAAAATTGGTTAGAGTCACAATAGAGATGAAAAATTATTATTAATTATTCCTTATTTGAACAAATTGGCACTCAAACAGCCTTCTGGAACGAATTAAGTTTTGAGTACCAAGGTTCCACTGCATATTGTTTCTGATGCAAAAAATTTAATTTTTCAATAACATACATAGCAATTCTACGCCCTTTCCTGTTGACTACATCAGTGTCGAAAAATTTATACCTCTGTATGTGACATCCAGAAGGTATGTTCCAATTCTTCAGATGAAACCAATTAATCTTAGTTCATCTATTACATTTCTTGCCCTCTGGTTATTTGTATGGTTGATGCCTTGCTTCTGTCTTCTGTCTCACTTTGATTGTAGACCAATTTCCTTGTTTTTACTAGTAATTATATTATGAGGTATCTAGCTTTCTGAAAGTTTTTCTAACATATCTTAGTGATTCTTATTCTCTTCATCCCTAGCACTGCAACCCCTTTGTTTCCCAAAAATTCCCATACCTCTGTGTCTACATCACTCACACCTGCTCCACCGAAACATCCTTCATTACTAACACCTGCTCACACTGAAACACCCTACATTACTCACACCTGCTCCACTGAAACACCCTTCATTACTAGCACCTGCTCACACTGAAACACCCTACATTACTCACACCTGCTCCACTGAAACACCCTTCATTACTCACACCTGCTCCACTGAAACACCTATCATTACTAACACCTGCTCTACTGAAACACCTATCATTACTAACACCTGCTCCACTGAAACACCTATCATTACTAACACCTGCTCCACTGAAACACCCTTCATTACCAACACCTGCTCCACTGAAACACCCTTCATTACTAACACCTGCTCCACTGAAACACCCTTCATTACTAACACCTGCTCCACTGAAACACCTATCATTACTAACACCTGCTCCACTGAAACACCCTTCATTACCAACACCTGCTCCACTGAAACACCTATCATTACTAACACCTGCTCCACTGAAACACCCTTCATTACTAACACCTGCTACACTGAAACACCCTTCATTACTAACACCTGTTCCACTGAAACACCCTTCATTACTAACACCTGCTCCACTAAAACACCCTTCATTACCAATACCTGCTCCACTGAAACACCCTTCATTACTAACACCTGCTCCACTGAAACACCCTTCATTACTAACACCTTCTCCACTGAAACACCCTTCATTACTAACACCTACTCCACTGAACCACACTTCATTACTAACACCTGCTCCACTGAAATGCCCTTCATTACTAACACCTGCTCCACTGAAACACCCTTCATTACTAACACCTACTACAATGAAACACCCTTCATTACTAACACCTGCTCACACTGAAACACCCTTCATTACTAACACCTGCTCCACTGAAACACCCTTCATTACTAACACCTGCTCCACTGAAACACCCTTCATTACTAACACCTGCTCCACTGAAACACCCTTCATTACTAACACCTGCTCCACTGAAACACCCTTCATTACTAACACCTACTCCAATGAAACACCCTTCATTACTAACACCTGATCACACTGAAACACCCTTCATTACTAACACCTGCTCCACTGAAACACCCTTCATTACTAACACCTTCTCCACTGAAACACCCTTCATTACTAACACCTGCTCCACTGAAACACACTTCATTACTAACACCTGCTCCACTGAAACACCCTTCATTACTAACACCTGCTCCACTGAAACACCCTTCATTACTAACACCTGCTCCACTGAAACACCCTTCATTACCCACACCTGCTCCACTGAAACACCCCACATTACTAACACCTGCTCCACTGAAACACCCTACATTACTAACACCTGCTCCACTGAAACACCCTACATAACTAACACCTGCTCCACTGAAACACCCTTCATTACTAACACCTGCTCCACTGAAACACCCTTCATTACCCACACCTGCTCCACTGAAACACCGTACATTACTAACACCTGCTCCACTGAAACACCCTTCATTACCCACACCTGCTCCACTGAAACACCCTACATTACTAACACCTGCTCCACTGAAACACCCTACATTACCCACACCTGCTCCACTGAAACACCCTACATTACTAACACCTGCTCCACTGAAACATCCTTCATTACCCACACCTGCTCCACTGAAACACCCTACATTACTAACACCTGCTCCACTGAAACACCCTACATTACTAACACCTGCTCCACTAAAACACCCTTCATTACTAACACCTGCTCCACTGCAACACCCTTCATTACTAACACCTGCTCCATTGAAACACCCTTCATTACCCACACCTGCTCCACTGAAACACCCCACATTACTAACACCTGCTCCAATGAAACACCCTACATTACTAACACCTGCTCCACTGAAACACCCTTCATTACTAACACCTGCTCCACTGAAACACCCTTCATTACCCACACCTGCTCCACTGAAACACCCTTCATTACTAACACCTGCTCCACTGAAACACCCTTCATTACCCACACCTGCTCCAATGAAACACCCTTCATTACTAACACCTGCTCCACTGCAACACCCTTCATTACTAACACCTGCTCCACTGAAACACCCTTCATTACCCACACCTGCTCCACTGAAACACCCCACATTACTAACACCTGCTCCAATGAAACACCCTACATTACTAACACCTGCTCCACTGATACACCCTTCATTACTAACACCTGCTCCACTGAAACACCCTTCATTACTAACACCTGCTCCAATGAAACACCCTTCATTACCCACACCTTCTCCACTGAAACACCCTTCATTACTAACACCTGCTCCACTGAAACACACTTCATTACTAACACCTGCTCCACTGAAACACCCTTCATTACCCACACCTGCTCCACTGAAACACCCTTCATTACCCACACCTGATCCACTGAAACACCCTTCATTACCCACACCTGCTCCACTGAAACACCCTTCATTACTAACACCTGCTCCACTGAAACACCATTCATTACCCACACCTGCTCCACTGAAACACCCCACATTACTAACACCTGCTCCAATGAAACACCCTACATTACTAACACCTGCTCCACTGAAACACCCTTCATTACTAACACCTGCTCCACTGAAACACCCTTCATTACCCACACCTGCTCCACTGAAACACCCTTCATTACTAACACCTGCTCCACTGAAACACCCTTCATTACCCACACCTGCTCCACTGAAACACCCTTCATTATTAACACCCTGCTCCAATGAAACACCCTACATTACTAACACCTGCTCCACTTCAACACCCTTCATTACTAACACCTGCTCCACTGAAACACCCTTCATTACTAACACCTGCTCCACTGAAACACCCTTCATTACTAACACCTGCTCCAATGAAACACCCTACATTACTAACACCTGCTCCACTGAAACACCCTTCATTACTAACACCTGCTCCACTGAAACACCCTTCATTACTAACACCTGCTCCACTGAAACACCCTACATTACTAACACCTGCTCCACTGAAACACCCTACATTACTAACACCTGCTCCACTGAAACACCCTTCATTACTAACACCTGATCCAATGAAACACCCTACATTACTAACACCTGCTCCACTGAAACACCCTTCATTACTAACACCTGCTCCACTGAAACACCCTTCATTACCCACACCTGCTCCACTGAAACACCCTTCATTACTAACACCTGCTCCACTGAAACACCCTTCATTACCCACACCTGCTCCACTGAAACACCCTTCATTATTAACACCCTGCTCCAATGAAACACCCTACATTACTAACACCTGCTCCACTTCAACGCCCTTCATTACTAACACCTGCTCCACTGAAACACCCTTCATTACTAACACCTGCTCCACTGAAGCAACCTTCATTACCAACACCTGTTCCACTGAAACACCCTTCATTACTAACACCTGCTCCAATGAAACACCCTACATTACTAACACCTGCTCCACTGAAACACCCTTCATTACTAACACCTGCTCCACTGAAACACCCTTCATTACTAACAGCTGCTCCACTGAAACACCCTACATTACTAACACCTGCTCCACTGAAACACCCTACATTACTAACACGTGCTCCACTGAAACACCCTTCATTACTAACACCTGCTCCACTGAAACACCGTCTTGCCTTCTTTTCTGTGTTACATAATGCAGTAGAGAGATTAAAGCACTCCAATGGAAATGAGCCAATCTGATGATGGTAATTTTATTGGGTAATCCTGGGTTACTAATCCTCCAGGTTAATAATATAAATAAAAAAAATTATGTATAAAAAAAAGTACAGTTAGTTCAATGGGTATAAACTGCAAAGCATTTTGGGCAGACTTACACTAGACCTATGATTAATTAACAATAAATAACTATATAAGTATAAAGTTTTCTATTGATTACCTGGAGAGAGTTCCGGGGGTCAACGCCCCCGCGGCCCGGTCTGTGACCAGGCCTCCTGGTGGATCAGAGCCTGATCAACCAGGCTGTTACTGCTGGCTGCACGCAATCCAACGTACGAGCCACAGCCCAGCTGGTCAGGTACCGAATGTCTTCAGTCCATCAATCCTGAAAAAAGTACTTTTTTTTCAAGACTGATGGACTGAAGACAACAATGCCAGGCAGAGGGACTGATTACCTCAAGCCTCTCCTCTTCCTCCACCATTCTTCTCTGTATTGGACTGAAGAAGTCACTAGCTGGCAAAATGTTTCCACAATAAATATTCCCACATGTTGCCCAAGTGTCTCATTCTTCAACTTGGTGGTTTTCTAAACTATGTACATCACAAATAATATTCTTACCTGCCATTCAAGACCACGGAAGATCAAGACAATGATAATATTGACCAGGAGGTAGAAGCCTCCACAGTAGGCCCAGGGTCTCTCCTTCAACCATTCTACAGTGATGCCCAGGCCTGGCGACCAGCTGCCACAGGCCAGTATGAAGTAGCTCAACATACCCAGGCCTAACAGAAAGCTCTGCAGGCTTATATGTCCTTGGCGAATCATCTTCCCCTTCTTTTTGTTGGAGGTTTATAGCGCCACTGAACTTTACCCTGTCATTTGTTAGGGGGTTAGTAAAGGTTACTAAAGCGTACTCATTATTGAACTCTGCTTTATGGGTGTTAGTTTAATATTTTATTACGTACTCTACACCCCATCGCGTGAGGCGGTAGTGAAAATATTACAAAAGCACAAAATTAGTCAAGGGACTGGGCAGCAACGTTTTTATAGCTAAAGCTACAATGGTGATAAACTATTTACATATTTATATCTAATCGGGAATTCCAGAAAAAATATATATTGCCCAAATATGGGCTGGAAACAGAGTTTCCTCCACAAAGAGAAATAGGAACATAAAATTCCCAGGTTAGATCAGGTAGACCTTCGGCCTTATTGGCACAGCTAGGCTCTCGCTCCTTGAGTAAGCACCTCTACACTCTACCAATGCCGGTGCTGAGGTTCTTTAAGAGGCGCTTGAGTTTCCCTGTCTCCCAATATCATGTTTAGTTTTTCCCTGTAATGTACCTTGTTCATAATTACTATCCCATTTGCTTTGTCTGTTTTCGTAAGGCAAAGTCTTGGATCTTTCCTTAATTCATGGAATAACTTAACAAATCTTTGGGGATAATTGTGATGAGGACAATTGTGTTTGAGGACAACTGTCCTCAAAGATTTGTTAAGTTATACCATTAATTAAGGAAAACTCTTAGACTTCACCTTACGAAAGCAGGCAAAGCAAATGCGATAGTAATTATGGACAAGGTAGATTAGAGGGGAAAAATAACACATTATTAAAAGACAGGGGAACTGACGTGTCCCTTAAGCCCAACTGAGGTAGACTTCATATTTATTTATTTATTTATTTATTTATTTGAACATGATACAGTGAAGTACAAAAGAATACAGTAAAATGCAGCATGCCAAAGCCACTTGAATGCATCGCATTACGGGCAGGCTTAAAATTAACTTAAGATTGACTAAGCAATGATATATTCAGTGGTACAAAAATTATTGTAAAACAGATAACAATTTAGTACAAATGAGTATTACAAAGACAGATCATATGGTCATTTACTGTGTTGTTGTGTAATCAGTAGAATGGAGTATTCTGTTAGGTAATGAAGTTAAATAGTAACAAAGTTTGATTGGGTCACAGGTTGACATTTATGAGATACAATAACGTGATACATATATGAGATACAATTTATGAGATACAATTATTCAGTATTTATTTAGCTGTGGGTGAGTAAGTGATTTTTGAGAAGAGACTTGAATTTATGAACAGACAGTGTTTCTTTTATATTCACAGGTAATGATTTCCAGATTTTAGGGCCTTTTATGTTTACCTGGAGTTTACCTGGAGAGAGTTTCGGGGGTCAACGCCCCCGCGGCCCGGTCTGTGACCAGGCCTCCTGGTGGATCAGCGCCTGATCAACCAGGCTGTTGCTGCTGGCTGCACGCAAACCAACGTACGAGCCACAGCCCGGCTGATCAGGAACTGACTTTAGGTGCTTGTCCAGTGCCAGCTTGAAGACTGCCAGGGGTCTGTTGGTAATCCCCCTTATGTGTGCTGGGAGGCAGTTGAACAGTCTCGGGCCCCTGACACTTATTGTATGGTCTCTTAACGTGCTAGTGACACCCCTGCTTTTCATTGGGGGGATGTTGCATCGTCTGCCAAGTCTTTTGCTTTCGTAGTGAGTGATTTTCGTGTGCAAGTTCGGTACTAGTCCCTCTAGGATTTTCCAGGTGTATATAATCATGTATCTCTCCCTCCTGCGTTCCAGGGAATACAGGTTTAGAAACCTCAAGCGCTCCCAGTAATTGAGGTGTTTTATCTCCGTTATGCGCGCCGTGAAAGTTCTCTGTACATTTTCTAGGTCGGCAATTTCACCTGCCTTGAAAGGTGCTGTTAGAGTGCAGCAATATTCCAGCCTAGATAGAACAAGTGACCTGAAGAGTGTCATCATGGGCTTGGCCTCCCTAGTTTTGAAGGTTCTCATTATCCATCCTGTCATTTTTCTAGCAGATGCGATTGATACAATGTTATGGTCCTTGAAGGTGAGATCCTCCGACATAATCACTCCCAGGTCTTTGACGTTGGTGTTTCGCTCTATTTTGTGGCCAGAATTTGTTTTGTACTCTGATGAAGATTTAATTTCCTCATGTTTACCATATCTGAGTAATTGAAATTTCTCATCGTTGAACTTCATATTGTTTTCTGCAGCCCACTGAAAGATTTGGTTGATGTCCGCCTGGAGCCTTGCAGTGTCTGCAATGGAAGACACTGTCATGCAGATTCGGGTGTCATCTGCAAAGGAAGACACGGTGCTGTGGCTGACATCCTTGTCTATGTCGGATATGAGGATGAGGAACAAGATGGGAGCTAGTACTGTGCCTTGTGGAACAGAGCTTTTCACCGTAGCTGCCTCGGACTTTACTCTGTTGACGACTACTCTCTGTGTTCTGTTAGTGAGGAAATTATAGATCCATCGACCGACTTTTCCTGTTATTCCTTTAGCGCGCATTTTGTGCGCTATTACGCCATGGTCACACTTGTCGAAGGCTTTTGCAAAGTCTGTATATATTACATCTGCATTCTTTTTGTCTTCTAGTGCATTTAGGACCTTGTCGTAGTGATCCAGTAGTTGAGACAGACAGGAGCGACCTGTTCTAAACCCATGTTGCCCTGGGTTGTGTAACTGATGGGTTTCTAGATGGGTGGTGATCTTGCTTCTTAGGACCCTTTCAAAGATTTTTATGATATGGGATGTTAGTGCTATTGGTCTGTAGTTCTTTGCTGTTGCTTTACTGCCCCCTTTGTGGAGTGGGGCTATGTCTGTTGTTTTTAGTAACTGAGGGACGACCCCCGTGTCCATGCTCCCTCTCCATAGGATGGAAAAGGCTCGTGATAGGGGCTTCTTGCAGTTCTTGATGAACACAGAGTTCCATGAGTCTGGCCCTGGGGCAGAGTGCATGGGCATGTCATTTATCGCCTGTTCGAAGTCATTTGGCGTCAGGATAACATCGGATAGGCTTGTGTTAATCAAATTTTGTGGCTCTCTCATAAAAAATTCATTTTGATCTTCGACTCTCAGTCTGGTTAGCGGCTTGCTAAAAACTGAGTCATATTGGGACTTGAGTAGCTCACTCATTTCCTTGCTGTCATCTGTGTAGGACCCATCTTGTTTAAGTAGGGGCCCAATACTGGACGTTGTTCTCGATTTTGATTTGGCATAGGAGAAGAAATACTTTGGGTTTCTTTCGATTTCATTTATGGCTTTTAGTTATTCCCGCGATTCCTGACTCCTAAAGGATTCTTTTAGCTTAAGTTCGATGCTTGCTATTTCTCTGACCAGTGTCTCCCTGCGCATTTCAGATATATTGACCTCTTTTAGCCGCTCTGTTATTCTTTTCCGTCGCCTGTAAACGGAGCGCCTGTCTCTTTCTATTTTACATCTACTCCTCCTTTTTCTTAGAGGAATAAGCCTTGTGCATACATCGAGTGCCACCGAGTTAATCTGTTCTAGGCATAAGTTTGGGTCTGTGTTGCTTAGTATATCTTCCCAGCTTATATCGGTTAGGACTTGGTTTACTTGGTCCCACTTTATGTTTTTGTTATTGAAGTTGAATTTGGTGAATGCTCCCTCGTGACTAGTCTCATTTTGTCGGTCTGGGGCTCTACGCATACATGTCTGAACCTCAATTATGTTGTGATCTGAGTATATTGTTTTTGATATGGTGACATTTCTTATCAGATCATCATTGTTAGTGAAGATGAGGTCTAGTGTATTCTCCAGTCTAGTAGGCTCTATTATTTGCTGGTTTAAATTGAATTTTGTGCAGAGATTTAAAAGCTCGTGTGAGTGTGAGTTTTCATCAGAGCTGCCTCCTGGTGTTATTACTGCAACAATATTATTTGCTATATTCCTCCATTTTAGGTGCCTTAAGTTGAAGTCCTCCAGGAGCAAGATGTTGGGTGCAGGAGCTGGAAGATTTTCCAGACAGTGGTCAATTTTTAACAGCTGTTCCTGGAATGTTGCATCCGGAGGCTTGTAGACTACCACAATGACTAGGTTTTGGTTCTCGACCTTTACTGCTAAAACTTCCACTACGTCATTTGAGGCATTAAGCAGTTCTGTGCAAACAAGTGACTCTGCAATGTACAGGCCAACCCCCCCCCCCCTTTTGCCTGTTCACTCTGTCACATCTGTATAGGTTGTAACCTGGGATCCATATTTCGTTGTCCAAGTGATCCTTTATGTGGGTCTCAGTGAAAGCCGCGAACATTGCCTTTGCCTCTGCAAGCAGTCCACGGATGAAAGGTATTTTGTTGTTTGTTGCTGGCTTTAGACCCTGTATATTTGCAAAGAAGAATGTTATCGGACTGGTGGTATTGTTGGTACTGGGGGGGGATTTTTTTTCCGGCATTAGTATCTGTATCTGTTGGTTTGGAGTGGAGGCCATCGACTGTGGTTCCACTCCAGGAATGACTGGATTTGGTGTACGATTTCTGCCATTTCCTGCCAGTTTTTTTTCCTTCCTGGCACTAAAAAACCTCTCCCTCTTGAGTGGCTGTGGCTACCCAGGTTTTCCCATGGCCTGGATGTTTTGTATCTTTTTGTCCCCTTTAGATGGTATGCCTGGCAATTTAAGTTATAGCACAGTCTTTCCTGTACTGAAGAGGTACACATTTCAGGGTGAAAAAGCTTACAGGAAGGGAGTTTGCATTTTCCTGTTGTCATATGGGCATGGCATTTTCTAGGGTGGTCATAGTTGCATGTCCCATCTGTTTTTCCAGATTTCCCATGCCAGCAGATACCAAGTGCATAGTATGTGCACAGGCTTGGTTTCCGCTTGCCTTGGGTTTCTGTGACTGTATTCCCTGTTGGTGCATGTTTCCCTGTCTTACTTCTATCCTCCCTAGCACCAACAATGGAGCTCCCACCAGTTGTTTTTGGTAATTTATCCTCACTATTGCTATTGGAGTCCTCTTGTTTGCTATTTCCTGCGGTATTTCTAGTTTGCAATATTGGTTTTATCTTATCTTTGACTACACTTGTTTCCGTACTATGGCTCCTGTCCCCTATGAGGTCATTTATATGTATTCCTTCCTGTGTATAATTCCCGACTACCTGGACAAAATCTCCAGCTTCACCATTACTGTCTCCCAGGACAGTATCTCCAGCTTCACCATTTCTGTCTCCCAGGACAGCACCTCCAGCTTCACCATTACTGTCTCCCAGGACAGCACTATCAGCCCCACATTTACTGACTACCAGGACATCACCTCCAGCCTTACAGTTTGTGACTACATGGCCAGTATCAAGGGCAGTACCATTCAGCCCAGACTTTTTATGTTCCCATCTGTTGTAGAAAGCTTCCAGGTTTTCTATGAAAGCAGCTTTGATGTTGTCCTCTTTTAATACCCTTGTGATTTTAGTCCACAGATTTTCCTCATTTGGGCATACCTAAAAACACTTCTCTGCTTTAATACTGCTTGTAGCTAGTTCTGGGATATCTGCACAAGGGGCGTGACACCAATTTCCACAAAAATGACAATTTATCCATGTGGAAGCCCGTTTGTTTGACTGACCACAGACTACACACAGCTTCATAATGATTTGAATGGTTGATTTACTGCAATTCTACTAGCAACCTCTTGAATATTATATTAATAACCTTAAATGAAGCTCTAGCTATTTGTATTTCTGTTTCTAACTCTTTTTGTATATTGGACAGCTTACCGTCACGTTCCTGATTTTTAATGTTTGTGTTTATAAGGGCGCCTACAACCCCATCCATTTACAGTCTGCTTTATTGCCCAACGAAACTGTTTGAAACCAGTCCCGGGTTCGGACCAGTCAAGGGTTCGGACCAGTCAAGGGTTCGGACCAGTCGATCTGCTCTGATCAGTGGGTCACTTATTTAAAACATACTGGTCGGTGATTTGGTTTAACACATGAAGGATCTACTGGAAATTATCTACCCGAGTAATATGTGATTTGACTGATACAAAAGTATAACTTGCGTGTTGAAGAGCCGGTGATATCTGGCAGCTCCTACAATGACGAACGGTCGACCTCCACCCTTGTTTATCAATCGCTGTATCTGGCTTTTCTATTTTTTTTTTCCGTCTCCACCACAATAAATGCTATATTATCACTATAGTTGACTGGTGCAAATTTTGGAGGAAGGACGCTTTTTCTGTAGTAATAATTGCTTCTCGTTGTGTATATTGCGACCGCTGGTAACTACAGGTTATATGAAATTCACAGTAATGTTTCGTATTTCAAGAAAAAGAAACTAATGAAAGTCACTCCACTCCACTAAGTACCATTATAATACTGGTTAGTTGCTACTACAACACTGTATTCTGCTATTCACTGGTATCACTAGATTATATGCGAGTACACTAGCAAGCCAGGAAGATTATTAAAAACAGCTGACCTGTGGTAAGTTTCTGGCGACTTCTGGCACCTGCCTCTATAGGCTTATCACTTCATTTACAAATTCACCTGTTTTCAAATGACACTTTAGCCTTTATCATCAATATACTAGGGAGCCACTGTAGTATACACTATACACTATGTATACTCAATGTTATCAGGGAGACTTTCTTTCCTCTGACACGAAAAGTTCAATTATTATTATTTTTTTCCACACGGGACACAGGCCTATGATTCCCCTCTGGCAGTAAACTCTGCTAGGTAGTGCACACTAATTCTCCTTTTTTGACTCAGTATATAATGTTTTCCGCCCAAGATTGGTTCCAGGCGCTAGAGGGATGTATCGTATAGGATTGATGACACGAATTAAAGTTCTAGCACGTAAGAGCGACCGTGAAAACACGAGATAACCCGGAGCACAACGAGGCACGCTGACACACCAAAGCAGGAGGAACTTGGAGTTTTTGCATAGCGTGCGATGGACACGAGGAACATCAAAGAGTGATCTGTGCCTTGTGTTATGGTCATGTGTTCTGTTGAGGTTGGTAAGGAGATGTTTGAGGGGAGGGTTTATGTCAGAGTTAAGTGTTCTATGTATGTAGTAGGTGCAGTAATAAGTATGGATGCTTTGTATTGCGAGTAGGTTTAGAGCTTTGAATATTGGTGGATTAGTATTATAATCAAGGGGGAAGCGCTAAACCCGGAGGATTATACAGCGCCTGGGGGGGGGATGTGGAAGGCATTCAGGCTTAATTCGGGGAACTGGAGCACAGATCTAATTCCCTAAATCAAGAGCCCCTCACCAACATCAAGGAACCTTCCTTGAGGGGAAATATTGGTGGAGTGTGCTGTTTGTAGTGGGAATTTGTTATCATTCTGACCGCAGCCTTTTGTTGGGTGATTAGTGGTCTGAGATGGTTTATTGTTGTTGAGCCCCATGCACAAATTCCATAGGTGAGATAGGGGTAAATAAGTGAGTGATATGGGGCCAGGAGGGCTGACTGTGGAACATAGTACCGTATCTTCGATAGTATGCCTACGGTCTTGGAAATTTTTTTGGGAAATTTGTTGTATATGTGTTTGAAATTTGAGTCTATTATCAAGGTGGATTCCTAGGAATTTTCCCTCTGTAAGTTTTGTGATAGGTGATCCATTTATCATTATGTTAAGAGACACATCTGCAGCTCTGTTGCCAAACTGAATGTAGTAGGTTTTGTCAATGTTTAGAGTAAGTTTGTTGGTCCTCATCTAGGTTGACATTTTCTGTAATTCGGTATTTACAGTATTGGCTAGCATGACTGGGCTCGGGTGGGAGTAGACGTATGTAGTGTCATCTGCAAATAATGTGGGTTTGAGTAGTTGCGATGCATTTGGTAGGTCATTTATGTACATGAGAAAGAGAAGAGGGCCTAGGACACTTCCCTGTGGGACATCAACTGTAATTGGCTGTGCTGAAGAGTTTGCCCCATTTGTGTACACATATTGGCTTCTGTTTCTGAGGTATGACTTTAGGTAGTTGAGGGAGTGCCCTCTTATACCATAGCGCGACAATTTTATGTGGAGCAAGTCGTGGTCAACTGTATCGAAAGCTTTACGTAAGTCAATGAAGATTCCCAGCCGCAGCCGCAGCAAGCAGCAACAAGGCTGCTCCTATATCTTGCCGTCCCCTGGGCCTATCCGAACTCCAGTGATGGCCAAATTGCAAGTACTGCTGCAACAACATGCAAGGAACCTATAGTGACATAAAAACTGACGGTGACGACAACGAAATGGACTAAATATGACAAAAGAGGGACTGGCATTCAAGTACCAGACCTGCTGCCAGACGTGAACCAGACACGAGTCGTTTTCCACTACAATGAAATAACTGACCTCCATATCAACTGCACCACTGTTCAACGGGAAGACAACATGGCAGAAAACTGATCAAGAAAACTCCAAGGAAATGACAGGTCTGTAGGACTTTTTTCCTCAGTGCCAAACGAGGGAAAGAAATGAGCATTTAAACATGGCTGACTGGCATCCAAACACCAGCTACTGCCAGACGTACAACTAGCGAAGTGAAGTTCTCATCTTTACTGACGTTCATCTGTTGACAGTAGCATCTTACCTGTACCACCATCATATCACCTGTACCAGTGCTAACGAGAGGGAAACACAGGAGACATCGTCAAATCAACAGTACAAAACTCCAAGGTTATAGGACGGTTATCCCTCAGTGCCAGTCGTGGGAAAGAAGTGAATAGTTAAACAGTCAAGGTTAATGTTTTAGTAGCTGACCTATATTCAGCTGACCAGTGTACAGTGAGAGAATTATAGCAGAAAACGCCAAATATATCTATAAACTCAAGGAAAGTCAGGTTGTAGGTGGCGTTTACTTCCCTCAGTGTTTTAAAAATGGCCGAGTCAGCAGATCAGGTCAGGCAGACAACAGCACCACACAACCCCCGATAAATGGAATTGAGGGGGTTTTGGAAGGATAAAACATTAATTAAACCTTTCTGGTACCAGAATGGAAAGGAGTTAGAAGTTAATAGGTGAAGCCGGACTGTGAAGTGAGGCGGGAAGGGGAGTGTGTAATAAAGGGTTAACTGAAAGGGGTTTGTGAAGTTAAGGGAAAAGTGAGCAGTGAAGAGGGTTTTGCAGAAGAAAATTTACTAGTAATTCTGTGGTGATTGCTAAAGCAGATACTAAGTGTACTAGGTGACTGGAAAAGAGAAATAAATATTATTGTATATGAGTAAAGGAGTGGAGAGAAAATGGCAGGCATTAGGGGGGTACAGGCTGCCATAATTATATTTATCTTTCTACTTCAATTCCATGAAGAAAGAAATAAGTCATGGGGGCTGGAAAAGGTGAATGGAGTAACAGCGCCCTGTACAGTAAAAGCCAAACAGTTGCCATCCTACCAGAAAAGTAAATGTCACTACTGCCGCAAGGCAGTAAGGCCTGAGTGGTTGAGGGGAGAGGACGTGCGTGTTGAGTGAAGTCCTAGGCCTTCTATATCAGAACTGCTTATTTCACCCGACTGATAACTCATCATGCAACAAGTATCGTTGGAGTGCAGCTGAATTGCTGCTGGAACTCTTATGTGTGAACTGTGACTAGTGATATACCTAGTGAAACACAAACATGTTGATTTGAAGTGGCTGTAGGAGGCTACACCTTCACTCCACCTCACCTGTCTCTCCTCCTTCCTCGATTTGGAACTCAGCCATTCGCCTCTATTTACTTATGGTCTAGAGGCGGTTTTTGCCAGACCACATAAATGCTTGAGTGCCCGTGTCAGTCCTCTGTGCTGCACTCCATTCATCTTATGAATATGTCTCCTGTGTGCCTACCTGCCTGCTACAAGCAAATATCCAAGTGGTTGACATGGGCTTAGCAAGCACATTCAAGCAGGCTTGAAAGCAGCATTCCAAGCTAGCCAGAACAAGCTAAGGTAGCCTGCAGTTACAGCTGTCCTAAGGCCCAGCATGTCTATGTATACGTTCTACAGTGCTGCTGGCATACCAGTGTTTCCTGTAGTGGCTTAGTTAAGAACAATTTAACGAGCATTGCAGTACTAACTTTTTAAGTGGGACATGCCAGAGGTTCACCTATAAACATAGTAAGTTTGTGCTAGAAGTGTTAAGTACTGCAGATTTGTTGTAACTATTTGCACAAGTGGATTTCACTGACTTAGGACATTGTGCTACCATCAGTACCTACGTAGGCTTAAAATGAGTGAGGATTGTCTGGCCTGCTGGGTGACCTTGAAAATGGCACTATAAGACCCGCATGCCACTTACACCCATACTGCGTGTGTCTAGTGAGGTGAATGTCCCTTCCTTGACTTTCCTATTCACTGGTATCCCTTAACTAGTCGCCATTATCTACATATGGGATAAGGGCGAGTTTAGCTGATCCAGGCTAAACAGCGCACCAAGCCAGCCAGTGAAGCCCAAGTTACACTGCAGCTACATCTGTTCTGAATCCCAGAATGCCTTTGTGAACGTTCTACAGTGTTCTGGCCGTACCTTCGGTGTTGTGAGAACTAGTTCTTATGTAGTGAAAATTTGTCTGTCATTCCAAGACACGTTGTTGAGAAATGGGATTACCAGTTAAGCTTAAAGAGTTTGTACTTAACTTAGAAAGACAGCTCATCGCCTGCACAGTCGCCCCTGCAGACGAGGTCTTGAGAAGCTGTCGAAGTCATCTCTCAACGGGCTGTAAATGAGTTATAATTTGTAAGATTATAAATTACCCCTAGGGGGTGTTATGTCAGCATATTTCATTCACTGATGGCTGACAAACTTACTTGTGTGGACTCAAAAGTCCACCCCTTACTGCCAACTATAGGTTGATTACAAACTCCTTGTGACTCAAGAACTGCGCAGTCCCCCGTACTACAAGAAATTCGTAACCTACCTTGCTCTTGTAGCATGAGCTATGGTGTTCTTCACACCTTCGACAGATATCGGTAACTTGATAGAAGCTGAAGTGTCCTTGGATGTCCACGTCTTCCATAGTCTAGGAAAACGCACACTGGTACACTATGTTCCACAAGATTTGTCTTTATTGTTCACAATCTTATCACTAAAGAAGCTGATCACACTTCTCTGTAAGTGTTTATTGTGTTTTGTGAGACACTTTGTTCACACTAACGCACAGATCGTTCTTTGTTGGTTATCCTGGCATCAGTGTCTCTCTCAGTAGAGTCAAAAGTAATCTGAAGACGCCACAGTGCCCCACGCCGTTACTGCCCCTTGCACAAAGGAAAAGCTGACATAGTACTTTTGCTTCCTTGCCACTTCCTCGATGAAGCAAAGCAGAATGTTTAAATCTTGCTGTCTTAAGCATAGACAACAATGTCCACTATCTTTACTATGGTAATAAAGTGGGAGCATGATTTTCCTTAATTGTCCTGCTAAAGTAAGAGATGTACTGTCTCTCATTAAAATACACTCTGCAACACTGGACTGCAAGGAGCAGCGGTCGCTTGACCACGTCGCATACTCGTACTGCATCTGCGATCAATTACTCACTGTAGCAGTAAACAAGACACTTGCCCCTTCTGAGAGGGCTGGGCCCCTCAGGGCTGAAAGGGCTGAAGGGGGCTGATACCCCCCTCCTGGAGAAAATTTCTCCACACTGGGGGGCGGCAGAGGTTCGCTGCAGGTGAACTATTCATCACTTAACATTAATTTGATTTTCTCACTCGCCACCACTGCTGCTTGTCTTTTCTGAACAACTTTAGTATATGCGGTTTCTGGAGAATCACTAATTTTGTTTTCAACATTGTGTAATTCTAACAGTACTAATTTATTTATTGTCCGCTTATTCACTACACCTTTGCTCAAAACATCAACTGTCCTGATGATTCCATTTGCATCAGGATATATGGTCACAATTTTTCCAAGCAGCCATTGGGACCTCGGACCATCATTGTCGATAATCACTATGTCACCAGGTCATAAGGACTTATGATTTTCAGGAACACCAGCTCCATAGAAGTGTTCTCTCAATGAGGTGAGATAGTCTTCTCGCCAAATTTTCTCCCAACGTTCAATCACTTTATTAAGGTGTTTGAATTTACGTCTGAGTTGCTCAGGTTCGAAATAAGTAGGATCCTCTATAATTTCTTTATCATTCATGGGAGGAACAGGTTCGAGCCTTCTGCCATGGAGTAAATGAGATGGACTTAACACTTCTAAATTGTCCAGATCATCGGTAACATAAGTTAGAGGTCTGTTGCTGACTCTATTTTCTATTTCAGTCACAACTGTACGGAATTCTTCTAAGTCTATTCTCTGACGATGAAGAGCCTTCCTTAAACAACGTTTTACAATGCCGATCATTCTTTCATAAAATCTGCCATGCCATGGAGATTTAGGAGGAATGTATCTCCAACGACAACTGCGTTGATTCAGCATCTGTTGTACTTCTGGTTGATCAAAGATCTTGCTTATATAAGCAGCACCTGCAACAAAGTTCGTTGCATTATCTGAAATCATCAGTCTGGGACATGCCCTTCTGGCTGCAAACCTTCTGAATAATTTGATAAAGGTTTCAGCAGACATGTCAGTGGCTACTTCTAGATGTACTGCTCTAGTCGTAGCACAAGTGAACAAACAGATGTACACCTTGATGGGAACTTTGTCAACTGTTTTGGTTAAAATTACTGGTCCAGTGTAATCTACACCTGTCACCTCAAATGGAGTGATATGACAAACTCTTTCAGAGGGATATTGTGGAAAATTTTTTGATTTTCCGAAGCTATAGCGCCTAATAGGTATTTAATGTATCGATATGAGTCAAAAATGTATTTGACAATAGGATAGAACCAAGAGTTCCCTTTGCGCATGCGCGGATGTGCGGGGGTATAGGTTGAGCTGGGGCACAGGGGGCAGCAGTGTTATAAATGTAGTGAGGAGGCTGTGAAAACCTGGGATCAGGAAATTGGCGTTCACGGCGGCCTAAGGATTAATATGGGCCTCACTTCATAATAGGAAGTGTCATAACTGTTCCTGGTGAAGAGTGAGGGAACGTGATTTACGGGACCACCGTAAAAAGGTGGTAAAATTAGTGAATAATGGTTCGACCGGGTGTGACTGGTGCGCGGCCATGGTGTGTGTCCAGGGGAAATACCCGTGTGTTAATCCTCACTCATCGGCCTCAGATCTTAATGGAGTGACCTCTAATGTGTATAATAATTATGAGACGTTAAATCGTCCTGTGAATGGTAATGTAATCAGTGATAATAACATTAAGTTAAGAGAATGCGGGATGTGAAATAGATCGCCCTGTTCCAAGTGAATGCGTGATTCTCGTACCGAGGATAGTGAAACTTTATGGAATCACGACTTCTAAGCCGGGACAAACCGATGGATACCTCGTCCTGCTGGAATAAGAACCTTGTCGGTGTAGCAGGACATCGAAATGAGATAGTGAATGGAGGGAATAAGGAGTATCAATCACCCACAGTTAAGTAACCCTTCTAGTTATAGCAGACTGATACTGGCCAGTTAGGTATGTTGTAATTGGATAGGTTATGGGTGATCTAGCTACATCAAGTGACCACCAGAGAATATCTGGTAAGTGGTGAGATTATGTACAAGTGTTTTCCTTGATGGATATATCCATGTGTAACCTACCCCACCCCCCTTCATTCAGTTAAACTAATATAATCTATACAGTCCACAATTAATTAGTAGCACCGTACTTGTGGGTGCTATCCAATCAATACTGGTCTCGGATAGATATGGATAAGATTGTGAGGTCGAAGGAACCACTTGCCGTGACCAGGGGTGGTTAAGTTTTCTCACATGTCTACACGGGGTGACTACGGTAAACAATACGGTTGTCTCCCAATGAGTTTACTTGTAAGCATGTAATGTTGAGGTACATAAAGGTAATCTCCCTAGAAAATTTTCCATATCTGAGGAGGTGGACCTGGATTCTGACATACTCGCATATCGTAGTGACGACAAGTAATACAGTCCTTTATTTGTTTTTTCACACTTTGTCGACCCTGAGGTATCCAGTAGGACTGTCGTATATGACAAAGTGTGTCAGCTACCCCACCATGTAACACGTTACTGTGGGCGTTTTGCACAATCAGTTTTGTTAGCCAAAGATTCTTGGGGATCAATATTGGATGTATGGCTTCTTTAGGTAGTGAAGAATTATGAATTCTTCCTCGACATCTTATAATCTTTTTTGAGTCGAGATAAAGTCCTAAAGAATTAATCGTGACAGGTTTCTTTGGGGATTTATCTTGTGTTTCTAGAAATTTATATTCTGTAGAGAAAACATCTTTCTGTATTACTTTCATCCAGTATTAATGGGTTCAAGATATTCATAATCAGGTTTTATTTTATTCCTTTAATGAATTTATGGACAAGAGCTGTAACTCTTAAGAGTTTACCCATAGATGAGTATTTAGATCATCAATGACTATTTCTGTTGTGTCTGCAGTATTTACACAACTTATTTCTGCTGTGTTCAAGCAGACTGTTTCTTCTGGCATAATGTGAGCTTTTTGCTGAGGCCAGTTATTTTCATTAGAGAGTCAGTTCGGTCCGTGGAGCCATAATTTATTATCCACAAATTTCTTGAGTGGGACACCACGTGACAACATGTCAGCTGGATTCTCTTGGGTAGAGACATGGAGAAAGAGATAATCTCTCTGCATCTCTTTTATTTCTGCTACTCTGTTCTGTACATAGACCAGCTTACTCTTATTATTTCTTAACCACTGGAGAACTGCTTCATTATCACTCCAGATCACGGTTTTTTCAATAGTGAGATGATCAAGTACTTTGTTGAGATAGACAGCTAATTTTGTGCCTACATAGAGTGCTGTCAGTTCCAATTGTGGTACTGTTCTGACCTTCAAGGGTGCGACCCTGGCCTTTGAAGTAATTAGTGTACTTCTTTCAGCATTATTCATGTAAGCTACAGCGCCATAACCTCTGGTTGACGCATCACAGAACATATGTAATGTGTACTTGTTTCCCTCTTGACCTATTTGTCTGGGAAATTTAATTTGATGAAGTTGCTTAAACTCCCTGGATATTTCATCCCATGCTTGACTCATTTCTAGAGGCAAGTTCTCATCCCATCCAATTTTGAGCTTCCATGCATCTTGCATAAGCATTTTACCCTTTATGGTAATTGGTGAGACGAGTCCTAGAGGATCAAAACATTGTGATACCTCTGACAGTAAACTACGTTTAGTGAGTGTACTGCATGATTTATTGTTTATCCTTTTGAGACTCAAAGTATCTTCCTTTGTGTTCCAATTAAGTCCCAGCATATTGTTGCAATCAGGAATTTCAGTTTCAGGGAAATCTTCTTTGATAAGTTCCCTTAATTGCTTTGAATTTGTATTCCACATTCTTAGAGGCATATTTGCTTCTTTCATCTCCTTGTTAGCTTCTCTGTATAAGAAATTCAAATCCTCCTCTTTATATACAGTACCTTGAAGATTGTCCACATAGAAACTTTTCTTTAAGATTTCTTTGAAGGGACTTTCAGATTTCTTCAAATGTGTATTTAGAGTAGCTTCTAGTAAGAATGGAGAGGATGTTGCACCAAATAATACTGATTTGAAACGATAAGTTTTCACAGGACTTTGAGGATCATGTGGATTTTCAGGCCACAAGAATCGAGTATAATCTCTATCTATTTCTTGTAGTCCTACTCTTAAGAAAGCTTTGGAAATATCAGCCGTGTAGGCATATGGGTTTGTGCGAAATTTCATAAGCACGTCTCCAAGCTTCTCAGTTAGTGAGGGTCCGGTCATCAGACAGTCATTAAGACTTGCTACATCTTTATTTGCACGTGCGCTGCAATTATATACAACACGTAGTGGAGTGGTTTCAGAATCTTTTCTGACTCCATGGTGCGGGAGATAATGAGCGTTTGTCTTCAACTTATCTTCGACTATTTCCTCAATGAATTTAATGTCCAACTGTTCTTGTATGATATTATCATAGACAGTCAGTAGCTCTGGATTCTTCCTGAGCTCATGTATTTGTGCTTTCATCTGTCCGAAAGCCATGCGATAATTGCTAGGCAGATGCGGTGGATTTAATTTCCATGGTAACCTAACCCAATACTGTCCATCTTTATATTTGACAGTGTCCAAATATTGGTTATAAGTCTGAGACTCTTGTGGGCTTGGTTTATTTACATCAATACCTATCGCATCTAAATCCCACAACTTATCAACTGGTTCATTCATTTCTTCCAGTAATGATAATTTTTGCTGTGGTACATGATCAGCGGTTATTCTCGTAACTAGTACATTTTCCACTGAATCAATATCAGCTTCTTTCCCACTTTGAGAGGGAATGGGACCACATATCATGTGGCCTCCTGCTGTTTTCAGCAAGTGAACATCATGTTTACTTACTATATTTTGCACAAAACAGTGATAATAATCACTTCCAATGATTAAATCAATTGGACTAATTGTGTCCGTCTGTATGTCAGTACAGGCTAACTTGACCTTAGCTGCTTTCAGTGCTGCAAATGTTTCTTTTAATCCCTGGATCTGCACAGACTTAGGCAAATCATCTACTACCACAGCTTCTACTGTCTTTTTCCTGTTTCCTAGACCAACAGTGATTCTGGCTAGGTCATATGTCTGTTTACCAGAATTGTGGAAAAAACCAGCTATATCTAACTGTATTTTGGCATAGGGTTGTTTATTAAGTTTCTGCAACACTGTTCTTCTTATGAAGGACCTTTGTGAGCCTTGATCAAATAATGTTAGCACATTGGTTTTGTGTAATTTATTAGATAACTCAACTCGAGCTATCGGGAGAGCAGTTGCTTTAAACTTATCTCTCACATTTAATGCTGTTGCTTGTTGACTTCCTGATTCTGTGGAAGTCTTCTGCTGTTCAGAAAAAGTATTTGGGCATAATGCTGTATGATGCATACCCTTGCATTTAAAACACTTCTTCAGTGAGCATTTTCCTCCCTTGTGTTCACCTAAACACTTGATGTACCTTTTCAGCTGATGAACACGTCGTTTACGTGCCTCCATTGATGTGTATTGACTGCAATACTGTGCCCAATGTGTTCCATCACAAAGTACACATTTTGGAGTACGTTTATGTGTGACAGTTTGTTTACTGTCTGTTGTATTCACAACTTGATAAATGCCTATATGGGATTTCCCATTCTGTGGTTTAGTGGGAGTAGGTATACTCTTTTTATACTGAGTTGAAGGTTTGTTATCCACTGGATTTGTGGATTTTTCATCTTGTCTCGTTGCTTGCATGCATGAAACTATTGTTTGTAAACCATTGCTAATTTCCTCACAAGTGAAATAGCGTTTATTGAACATAATATTTAATCGTTCAATAGTTTGTGGTGACAACTTATCTTGTACAATACCACTGATAAACCAATCACATTGCCTTAGGTCATATTTAGCACCTAGAGATCTGAGACTATTGTCTAATGTAATTCTAAATGCCTGTAAGTCTGAAAAACAATGTTTGGGTGGCTTCAAGCTTGATATTAAGACTGCATGTCTAACTCTAGCCTTGTCATCATCAAAGTAATTGTCTGTTAAGACACATAAGGCTATTTGATAATTACCTTTAACCACCGGAAATGACTTAATCAGTTCATAGGGTTCTCCCTTCACAAGACATTTAAGATAATTGAACTTAGCAATCTCATCTATGTCAGTTCGTGAATTTACTATGGATTGAAAACCACTAATGAATTCTTCATAATTATGACCTTGGAAAATAGGTAATAACAATGTAGGCAAGCTTGGTAATGGGACACTTGTTGTTGTTACAGGTGTAACAGGTGTTTGACCACTAGTTACAGTAGGTCTCTGTGACAGAGTTTTACGGCAGATAGCCTGTACTCCTGTCCACCTTAATTGTTGATTGCTAAAAGTATCCAAAACATTTTTAATTTCATCCTCAGATGGATCTGATTCAAGAAATTTATTTTCATAATGTGTATAGTCTGAATTAATTATTTCCAGACGTTGTGTAAGTAATTCAAATTTGACCTCAAGATCATCAAAATCTATGTTTGTATCTTGAGTTAATCCTATACAGACTGAAATTAGATTCTCTAGTTGTGTAATCTTAGTCTGTAAAGACTGAAACTGAGTTTTCAAACAAGCCATTTTAATGGTATACTGAAAATTCTAGCACCACACTTAGAGTGTTTAAAAAACACTGTACTGCTATAAACAGCTGAGTTTTTGTTATGCTTAAGTCAGCGATAATTGAGTCAGACACTACTGACCCACTAAGCTTAACCTCAGGGTCAATGACCATGAAGGGTACACAGTACATATGGCTGGTGTTTATGGCTTGAGTTTGCTGTGTCAGCCTGACCACGATGATTAATCGTAAATAACGTTATACACTTCATTCACTATACACTATAAATGTCACTGTATAACTGTAAATCACACATGAATATTACTTACACATACATAAATTTCACTGTTAATATATATTTGAAAGCTTACACTTTATATATAAGTTCCTTTAATATAACAGGTATATCTATAAGAAACAAACTTTAACACAATCTTGTCTCTTAATTTCTGTCTATGAACATTATAAACACTATGTGTATATACACTCAGACAAACCGAGCATCAGTTGGGTTGTTGTCTTAGTCAGCGATTTTCGAGATTGGAGCAGTGGATGCAGGGTGCCATCCCCCGTTTTCTTGTTGGGTGAGTCACTCAGCTCCCGTTTTCTTTGGGTGAACGCTGGGTGAGCTCCCGTTTTCTCTTGGCTGCCCATTCTCTGTGATTGAGTCTGGAGGGACTCATTTATACTGATTTTTATTGTAAAACACTAGTTTTACAGCTTTTTTCAAAGGACCTTGGCTCGTAGGTTATTTGTACACTCTAGTACAACATAGTTGGACCACAGTGTGGCCTTTATCCGGTTCGAGCATGACCAATATGTTGAGAAATGGGATTACCAGTTAAGCTTAAAGAGTTTGTACTTAACTTAGAAAGACAGCACATCGCCTGCACAGCCGCCCCTGCAGACGAGGTCTTGAGAAGCTGTCGAAGTCATCTCTCAATTGGCTGTAAATGAGTTATAATTTGTAAGATTATAAATTACCCCTAGGGGGTGTTATGTCAGCATATTTCGTTCACTGATGGCTGACAAACTTACTTGTGTGGACTCAAAAGTCCGCCCCTTACTGCCGACTGTAGGTTGATTACAAACTCCTTGCGACTCATGAACTGCGCAGTCCCCCGTACTACAAGAAATTCATAACCTACCTTGCTCTTGTAGCGTGAGCTATGGTGTTCTTCACACCTTCGACAGATATCGGTGACTTGATAGAAGCTGAAGTGTCCTTGGATGTCCACATCTTCCATAGTCTAGGAAAACTCACACTGGTACACTATGTTCCACAAGATTTGTCTTTATTGTTCACAATCTTATCACTAAAGAAGCTGATCACACTTCTCTGTAAGTGTTTATTGTGTTTTGTGAGACACTTTGTTCACACTAATGCACAGATCGTTCTTTGTTGGTTATCCTGGCGTCAGTGTCACTCTCAGTAGAGTCAAAAGCAATCTGAAGACGCCACAGTGCCCCACGCCGTTACTGCCCCTTGCACAAAGGAAAAGCTGACATAGTACTTTTGCTTCCTTGCCACTTCCTCGATGAAGCAAAGCAGAATGTTTAAATCTTGCTATCTTAAGCATAGACAACAATGTCCACTATCTTTACTATGGTAATAAAGTGGGAGCAGGATTTTCCTTAATTGTCCTGCTAAAGTAAGAGATGTACTGTCTCTTATTAAAATACACTCTGCAACACTGGACTGCAAGGAGCAGCGGTCGCTTGACCACGTCGCATACTCGTACTGCATCTGTGATCAATTACTCACTGTAGCAGTAAACAAGACGCTTGCCCCTTCTGAGAGGGCTGGGCCCCTCAGGGCTGAAAGGGCTGAAAAGGGCTGAAGGGGGGCTGATACCCCCCTCCTGGAGAAAATTTCTCCACACACGTGTGCTAGATGTGTTAAGTGCTGCGGGTTTGGAGTAATTAACAAGTAGTACAGTGTTGGTAACTCTCGAGACGACTGTGGGCCCAGTGAATGACCTTGAAAATCGCACTGCGACCCGCAGGCCACTACACCCATATTGTCTGTGTCTAGCAAGGTGAATATCCCTTCCAATTGTCCCTTCTCTCTTATGGAATAAAGGCAGTTTCGCTGACCCAAAAGTAACAGACTAACTCTTCCATCTCAAGCAGCTGAACTAAAAGTGACCTATGGATGTGAACGAAGTAAATGATGGTGAAGGCGAATTCGTACGTTTTAGAAGTAAGGGAGCTTTGAAAAAAGAAAGAGGATTTCAAAGGAGGCTTGCTGCAAGAAACAACGGGAGCAACAGCAACCATTGCAGAACGGTTAGGCTTGATTTCCCTGCTAACACTGAGTTTGAGGTCAAGTTTAGATGGTTTTACGAAGCTTCATTAGACAACCCAGAGAAAAACCTTCGGATTCGCTTTCGTCATGACGAGGATAATTACGTTTTTGTTACTAACGACCCAACATTCATAGAAAAACTTCTTACTCATAAATATGCTAACATCCAACTCCAAGCTGCCCCACCAAGATCACCTAAAGTGCTTATTGTTATCCACAATGTCAATAAGTACTTGGATCCTAAATTCCTGTTGTCAGATCAAGTTGCAAACCCTCGTCGACTTCCAAATGATCTGATATTGGCTGAGTGGATTGGCCAAGGGACTCCACCATCATATATCTACTCTCGTGCAGCGCTTAACAGGAGTTACAAAATAGCTTTGTACAAACCACCTCACCGTAGATGCTACAAGTGTCAGCGCTGGGGTCACATTGCTTTTAAATGCTTTAGTAAGTCACACTGGTGTGCAGTGTGTGCCAAGGCCCATCCTTCTCACCAGTGCTATGATATGATCAAGAAACACCAGACCGTTGCATTAGAATGTATCAATTGTAAGACTCCAGGAGTCACAGCTGCTCATGCTGACTGCAGAGCGAAAGCTGCCCACATCGCCAGCAGCAGGGCTCCCGCCTCACCCATCACCCCCCATGATGAGGCAATAGGCCTACCAGATACTTCATGTCTGAATACTGACCCATGCCTGAACTCAGACAATATGGTTGAGCGAGTCACTCTGGGAGTACATCAACAGAGCACGATCACGTCTGCTATCAACATTAGTAATGCTGCTGGTGTTGACACCATCTGTGTGGCTGAGCCAGCTGTCAGTCAGTCACCTGGCTCAGCTGATCGGGACTTCATACCTCCAGATGACGCTAGTCTTGCTGGGGTGGTACACAACATGCAGCTGCGCATAACAGTACTGGAGAAGCAACAATGGTGTTTGAAACAACAACTTGAGCACCACGAGGAAAAACTTACAGAGGTTGCAAATGAGTACATCAACCCACAGATTGTCAGCCATTATGAAAATGAGTGTGGTGATGATGAACAAACTGATGATTGCAGTGGTGTTAATAATTACAAAAACGATGAATCTGATAGTGGTGTTTACAATCACAGTGAAGATGATAAGGGCAGTGAAGACCATCATGATAGTCAACCTGATGTGTGTAATGTATTGATAGATACTGAGTGTGGAGATGACCCGGTTGTTGATAATGGTGTATGTATCACTGGTCATAATGATGAGGGAAGTGATACATGTGATGATAGTGATGAGTGTAATAAAAGCGGAGAGGTGAGTGCGAGGGATAGTGTCACCTTCCATACATTCACAGACAAAGAGCGCAGTGACCTCTGTTTACAAAGACTCCCAAGAGGTCTCACAAATGGAAGTGCACTTAGGAGACTCATGGATAAGGATAATACTGGTGATATTGATATTGATTATGTCTGTTTGTTATTTAGTAAGTTTTTTCATTTTGCTGAGAAATTGAATACTATCCCTGGACTTTTATAATGGAACCAAACTCGTATAAACTATCCATTTTAAGTTGGAATATTGCGTCACTTAGAAAAATATTTTCTGACCTGCATCATAAAGTAACCACTGAATCCATTGATATTGTGTGTCTACAAGATTTTAGATTTTGCCACCGAAGTGGCTAGTTTATTGTGCACCCCATATCCATCCTGTGGAAGGTAGCGCGAGAGCATATGGATACACAAAAGGCCTAGGAACTAGGCCCCAAAGGGTTAACAGGAATACATATGGATTTATATCTACATATCTATAGTTCACTTATCTGTTACAAGCAAATTTAGGAAATTTGCTTAGTATATCTGGTATCTTATTTTCATTAATAAGATATCTTGACATGTCACATAGGTTATTATACTGTCTGTCTCTGTATTCCTCAATAAGTGGACAATTAAGCACATAGTGTTCAAGAGAGTGACCATATGCCTGATCACATAATTTACATTTAGTTTGATCATCATCTGTGTGTCTCCCAAACTGCCAGAAGTACTTGTAACCAAGCCTAAGCCTGGCCACTACAACATCAGTCAGTCTGTTCACATTGCAAGTTGCTCCATAAACATACTTATCTACGTTCATGTTATCATAGTGGGTTATAGATCTACTCAGGCTTCTAACTGCATTCCTATAACAATCATTTTCATTATTTACTTCTCTCCTAATATTATTCCTAATGCTAGACACAGTTATACCAAAGTTATATTCTACATTCTCCTTCTCGATACTCTTCTTGGCTAACATATCAACTTTATCATGAAGGAGTAATCCAATGTGTGATGGGATCCATAGCAATTGTACATTAATTCCTTTGTCCCTAATTTTTGAATATCTATACCTGGCTTCCCCAATGAGCATGTTGTTGGAGTCATTATATGAGCCAAGAGCCTTCAATGATGACATAGAATCAGTAATGATGATAGAGTCAAGCTCAGTGTCATAGGTTAGCTTTAGCGCCATTAGGATTGCAAACAATTCAGTTTGCAGTGTAGACGCCCAGTTGTTAATTCTTATGCCTAACTCAACAAATTTATTATCGTTCTTAACTAGGGAGGTGGCAACAAGAGCAGATGCAGCCCTGCCAGAAGACTCCTGTTTAGATCCATCAGTGTATATAACTTGTGATAACTTGTTACTACCAGCTAGGTGAGAAATTTCTTCTTGAGCAGTTGCTCTAACAAGAGATTTAAGGAAGGGATTACTAGCAATGAGCTTCTTGGGAGGAACTTGTAGGTATGTGATATTAAATGAACACATCTTCCATGGAGGGGTGAAATGCTCTTGTTGCCTACAGTGATACAGTTCATGCAGGTTATAAAACTTAATGCAATTGCACGTTTTCACAATCCATTTAGATCTGTGTGTATTTACCTCTAGACACTTGGTAAGATTCACTGTGACAGTGTCTGGTTCGTTTCTCAACATTCTAATACCGAGTACAGTGTTAATTTCAACAATCCTATCACTGATACTAGAAATACCAAGCTCCTTCCTCATGTTAAGAACTTTTGTAGATCTGGGACAGCCAAGAATAATCCTGAGAGCTTCATTTTGCATTAACTCCAAGGGTCGGAGAGAACTTTCTCTAGCTAATATCAACATGGGAGCAGCATAATCAATTAAGGACCTAACATAGGCTATGTACATCATTCTCACGATTCTCACATTTGCACCATAGTTGGGATTGTAGCCAGCAACAGCTTTGAGAGCATTTAGCCTAGCTTTACATTTCTTGTTTAGTTGTGGTATAGTGGATTTGTTAAAGGGTACATCTACACCAAGATATCTGTAAGTTTTAACGTAGCTAATGATTTCACCCTGCAAATAGATGGGTGGGGGATGTCGTTTGCTTGTTAATATTTTAGTTTTAGAGGAAGATATTATGAGGCCTAGTCGATTACAAATTGCTTGAACTTCATTAAGAATGGTATTCATCTTCTTATGCCCTGTTGTATGGATCATGATATCATCAGCATAGCTTATAGCTATATGTTTAGGTGAGGCAGGTAGAGCATTTAGGAGAGCATTAATCAGAATATTAAATAGCATGGGACTAAGAACTCCTCCCTGCGGTGTACCTAAAGACATTTCTTTGAGTGCAGAGTCCCTGAAAAATCTCAACCCCCTAAATTGCCATCGTTTGTTGCATATAACCTCAAATCTACTAATTCTTGTGTTCTATATATTAAAAAATCACTTCCCCATCAACTTCTTGCACATAAGAAAACAGAGGGGCTGCAGTATCACGGTGTTAGGATTTATACTGGGAACTCTGCTCTCAACATATTTAACTTGTATGCTCCTGCTGATAAGTTTAATTACTTGGAGCTCCCAACTTGTGCTCAGTCTGAACCTACTCTCATTATTGGTGATTATAATGCAAGACACAAAAGCATTGGAAACTCTCAGTTTGGTAATAGTAATGGCAATCAACTGTTGTCACTCTTAAACAGTCATGATAATGTGCAAATTGTAGGTGACCTTGAACCCACACATATCTATGGAGGTGTCCTTGATCTGTGCCTGGGCTTCAACATTACTTCTGCCAGCTGTGAGTCTTCCATTGTAACAGATATAGCGTCTGATCATTTCCCAAGGCTAACCTCTCTAGATATTGGTAATACTATTCTCCCTGGTGGGATATTCAAACGGAAACGTCTTAATGTTTCCCCTGATCAACATGATGACTTGGTTGCACATGTGACTGACTGGTATAATTCCTATGAGTGTACCTCTGTCGAGACTTTTAACAATGACCTTGTGAGCAGTATTCAGAACTTCTTAGAGCCACCTCTGAAACCTCCTACTACTCTAAATACAAATGACTTCCATAATAATCATAAGTCTTATAAAAACTATACCTATTACAATGATTCTAAACTTCGAACATTGAAACGTACTGCTCGCAGACTAGGCCTAGCCTATAGAAACCATCGTACCCCTGAAATGCTGAGCCTCTTCCAAACTGCCCTTGCTGCTGCCAGAGAGCGTATGACAGAGCTGCGGCAAACAGACTGGGAACAATTTGTCAACGGTCTTAATGCTCACACCCCACTTAGCCGGGCATGGAGGGACATAAATAGAATTAAGGGTAACAGAACTGGGCAGATCGCGCACCCTCATCCCTTGCATAGGGCGAATGAGTTAGTCAATGCTTGGGCTGCTACATCTAGCTATGACAGTCTTCCCAGTACCACACAGGCGAAATTAATGGACAAATATGATGCAAGGGAGAGACTTGTTTGCTTTATGCTCAGCAAGGCAGATGACTGCAACATTCCTTTCACTAATTATGAACTTGATGCAGCACTAACTAAGGGCAACTCCACGTCGCCTGGTGAGGATGGTATTACTTACAACATACTCAGATTGCTGTGTCGAGTACCAGGTAATCCTTTACTTGAATTATTTAACATGAGTTATGTCACTGGGGAGCTCCCTAAATCATGGACCAATAGCCTCATTATTCCCATTCCGAAGCCCAATCAACAAAACTCATTTCGCCCAATATCCCTTACTAGCTGCTTGTGTAAAACATTCGAAAGGATGATTCTTAATCGTCTTATGCACAGAATTAAGGAATTCTTGTCACCCCGGTTGCATGGCTTCATGCATGGAAGGAGTGTGCATCATTGCATTACCACCTTTCTCACTCTGCACACTGACAGCTCATACACTACGTTCCTTGACCTTAAATCCGCTTTTGATGTAGCCAACCGACATGTAATCATTAGTGAACTTGCCAGAATGGATGTTGGAGGATGGCTTCTCCACTGGATTAAAGGTTACCTGTCCAACAGAAAGTCGTCTGTGTTGTTCCAGGGACATAGAAGTGTAACTAAAGATCTTGAATTAGGAACCCCACAGGGAGGTGTGCTTAGTCCCACCCTTTTCAACATTTTGATTAATGCCTTACTTAATGCCATGCCTAGCCAGCCCCATCATTATATGGTTAGTTTTGCTGATGACATAATGATTCACACCACCGGATTCTCCAACACCCAAAACATTCTTAATCATGTACTAGCCTCGTGTCAGGACCCGGGGTTAATAATCTCAGGGGATAAAACAAAGATACTCAACAGGCGTCCTCCTCGGCAGAGAGGCACAGTTCGTCAGATCCAGTTGCATGATGGGTCTCTTCTAGAATATGTAAGCAGATACAGGTATCTAGGCTTTGAGGTTCCACTACTTGGACCTGTTGTAACGAGACTTTGTCGCCAATACAAAGAAAGGCTGAGAGCATTTAGAGTTGTGGCAGGGTTTCATCCCAGATATGGAGCTAATGTTAAAATTGTGAAAATGATGTATCTTGCTTATATTAGATCATTGGTTGATTATGCGGCGCCACTACTTGCACTCGTGTCTGACTGGAAGCTTGGAGGGCTGGAAAAACTGCAAAACGAAGCAATGAGGATCATCCTAGGATGCCCTCGTACTGACAAAATTTTAAATATGCGGAAAGAACTTAATATTCCAAGCATTAGAGATCGTGTTACTGAAAGAAATATCCTTATTGGGGTCAATATGCTTAGGCTAGCCCATTCAAACCCCTACACAGAAGCCCTCCAAACTTTCCTCAGCACTGGTGAACATCCTTCCAGATGGATCGAAAAAACTGGAACCGACCTCCGCATGATCTATATCAAGTTAGACAACAGAGACATTTCCCTGCTCCATGGGATATTACCGCATTCCAAACTACCATTCCTCCATTTCCCCCCCCAAAACTCTTCTTAAATCACAACCAAAGCTTCGTCTTGAAGCCAAACATGATGCCTTAAGCTGTATTGATAACTTAGTCACACAGAACACACTTTCACAAATTATTTATGTGGATGGTTCTGTTCACCAGTCCACTGGTGCAGCTGGTAGTGCTGCTGTTGTCACACAGAGTGATGGCTCTCATAAAGAAATTGGAGCACGAATCAATAACTGGGCCTCTACCCTTCAAACAGAACTGTTTGCCATACTCCTTGCACTCAAATGTGTCCATGTATCTAAGGTTGACACTTTAATTGTAACTGATTCTCTGTCATCCATAAATGTTCTCAACTCATTAAGTATAAATTGTGGCATGCTTGTGTCAGAAGCCAGACATAGGTATGGTAAGATTGTGGACAGTGGAGTCAGAGTGCACATGCTCTGGATTCCATCTCACATTGGTCTTCAGATGCATGATAGAACTGATAAATTGGCTAAGCTGTATGCTTTCAAAGAGGGGGTAGATTACAATCTTGGGTTGTCAGTTAGCAGTTTGAGAACAATAATACGAAAAGAACTTCAAATGAACTTTATTGACTTAAGACTTAGGGAGATTGACACAAGTCAGTCCATCTATCATCATTCCATCATGCAGGAGGAGCCACATGTCTATGGTGCATCCAACAAGATAAGCAGACTCATGGATGTCACTACTGCCCGGCTCCGGCTGGGTTACAAGTATCTTTGGCAGGTTAAATCACCACCACCAGATGTAGACCAAACGAAATGTAAACTTTGCCAGATGGACTATTGTCACACCCTGCGTCATTATGTACTGGAGTGCGATAAAATTAATGAATTTAGAAACAACTCACTCAGAAATGTTCAAGAAATGGCAAAGTATTTTATCCACAGTGGTATATTGCAGACCATTCTGGAGAAATACCCTGACTTTGCTAGCTGTAAATAATGCATTACCACATGTGTGTGTGTGTGTGTGTGTGTGTGTATGTGTGCCTGGGTGTGTGTGTGTGTACTCACCTATTTGTACTCACCTATTTGTGGTTGCAGGGGTCGAGTCCTAGCTCCTGGCCCCGCCTCTTCACCGGTTGCTACTAGACCCTCTCTCTCCCCGCTCCATGAGCTTTATCAAACCTCGTCTTAAAACTGTGTATGGTTCCTGCCTCCACTACGTCATTTTCTAGGCTATTCCACTGCCTTACAACTCTATGACTGAAGAAATACTTCCTACTATCTCTCTGACTCATTTGTGTCTTCAACTTCCAATTGTGGCCTCTTGTTTCTGTGTCCCCTCCCTGGAACATCCTGTCCTTGTCCACCTTGTCTATTCCACGCAGTATTTTATATGTCGTTATCATGTCTCCCCTGACCCTCCTGTCCTCCAGTGTCGTCAGGCCGATTTCCCTTAATCTTTCTTCATAGGACATTCCCCTTAGCTCTGGAACTAACCTTGTTGCAAACCTTTGTACTTTCTCTAGTTTCTTGACGTGCTTTATCAAGTGCGGGTTCCAAACAGGTGCTGCATACTCCAGTATGGGCCTGACATACACGGTGTACAGTGTCTTGAATGATTCCTTACTAAGGTGTCGGAATGCTGTTCTCAGGTTTGCCAGGCGCCCATATGCTGCAGCAGTTATCTGATTGATGTGTGCTTCCGGAGACATGCTCGGTGTTATACTCACCCCAAGATCTTTCTCCTTGAGTGAGGTTTGCAGTCTTTGGCCACCTAGCCTATACTCTGTCTGTGGTCTTCTGTGCCCTTCCCCTATCTTCATGACTTTGCATTTGGCAGGATTAAATTCGAGAAGCCATTTGCTGGACCAGGTGTCCAGTCTGTCCAGGTCTCTTTGAAGTCCTGCCTGGTCCTCATCAGATTTAATTCTCCTCATTAACTTCACATCATCTGCAAACAGGGACACTTCTGAGTCTAACCCTTCCGTCATGTCGTTCACATATACCAAAAATAGCACTGGTCCTAGGACCGACCCCTGTGGGACCCCGCTCGTCACAGGTGCCCACTGTGATACATCATTACGTACCATGACTCGTTGTTGCCTCCCTGTCAGGTATTCTCTGATCCATTGCAGTGCCCTTCCTGTTATATGCGCCTGATGCTCTAGCTTCTGCACTAATCTCTTGTGAGGAACTGTGTCAAAGGCCTTCTTGCAGTCCAAGAAGATGCAATCAACCCACCCCTCTCTCTCTTGTCTTACTTCTGTTATTTTATCATAAAACTCCAGAAGGTTTGTGACACAGGATTTGCCTTCCGTGAATCCGTGCTGGTTGGCATTTATACTCCTGTTCCGTTCCAGGTGCTCCACCACTCTCCTCCTGATAATCTTCTCCATAATTTTGCATACTATACACGTCAATGACACAGGTCTATAGTTTAGTGCCTCTTTTCTGTCTCCTTTTTTGAAAATGGGAACTACATTTGCTGTCTTCCATACCTCAGGTAGTTGCCCAGTTTCCAGGGATGTGTTGAAGATTGTGGTAAGTGGTACGCACAACATATCTGCTCCCTCTCTAAGGACCCATGGAGAGATGTTGTCCGGTCCCATTGCCTTTGAGGTATCGATGTCCCTTAGCAGTTTCTTCACCTCCTCCTCATCTGTATGTATGTCGTCCAACACTTGTTGGTGTATTCCTTGTTGGTGTCCCCATCTGGTCTGTCCCCCCAGAGTCCTTCCTGTCTCTACTGTAAATACTTCCTTAAATCTCGTGTTGAGCTCCTCACATACCTCTTGATCGTTTCTTGTGAGTTCCCCACCTTCTTTCCTCAGCCTTATCACCTGGTCCTTGACTGTTGTCTTCTTCCTAATGTGGCTATACAGCAGTTTCGGGTCAGATTTGACTTTCGATGCTATGTCGTTTTCATACTGTCTCTGGGCCTCCCTCCTTATCTGCGCATACTCGTTTCTGGCTCTTCTACTAATCTCCTTGTTTTCCTGGGTCCTATGCCTCCTGTACCTTTTCCATTCTCTGTTGCACTTAGCTTTTGCCTCCCTACACCTTCGGGTAAACCAAGGACTCGTCTTGGTCTTCCTATTATTTCTGTTTCCCTTGGGAACAAAACTTTCCTCTGCCTCCTTGCACTTTGTTGCCACATATTCCATCATCTCGTTTACTGATTTTCCTACCATTTCTCTGTCCCACTGAACCTCCTGCAGGAAGTTTCTCATACCTGTGTAGTCCCCCCTTTTATAGTTTGGCCTGTCCCCTTCAGTTCCTGTTACCTTCTCCACTTGTAACTCTACTATATAGTCAAAACTCAGAACCACATGATCGCTAGCTCCAAGGGGCCTCTCGTAAGTGATGTCCTCGATGTCTGAACTGCTCAGGGTGAACACAAGATCCAGTCTTGCTGGCTCATCCTCCCCTCTCTCTCTGGTTGTGTCCCTGACATGTTGATGCATGAGGTTTTCAAGTACCACATCCATCATCTTTGCTCTCCATGTTTCGGGACCCCCATGTGGCTCCAGGTTTTCCCAGTCGATCTCCCTGTGGTTGAAATCGCCCATTACCAGTAACTTTGCTCTGCTCGAGTGAGCTCTTCTTGCCACCTCAGCCAGTGTGTCCACCATCACCCTGTTGTTTTCTTCGTACTCCTCTCTTGGCCTCCTGCAGTTCTGTGGTGGGTTATACATCACTCCAATGACTACTTTATGTTCTCCGGACTGAATTGTACCTACAATGTAGTCTCTTTCTCCAATCATGTCCATGCCTTCCATTTCCTCAAATCCCCATTGGTGTTTTATGAGCAGTGCAACCCCTCCTCCCCCTCTACTCCTTCTATCTTTCCTCAGGATCTGATATCCTGTTGGGAAGATTGTGTCTGTTATTATCTCAGCGAGTTTTGTTTCTGTGACTGCTATGATGTCTGGGGATTTTTCACTGATTCTTTCATTCCACTCCTCATGTTTATTCATTATTCCATCCGCATTTGTGTACCAAACCTTTAGTTTCTTTTCTATCATTGTGGTCATGCAAGTATATTGGGGTTGGGGGAGGGAGAGCCTTGGTGGGGGCCTATATGGGGCTGTGGTGTAGGTGGGGTATGTGTTGATGGGGGTGGGGTCAGAATGCCCATAAGGGACAGCTGTTGGGGTGAGGTTTGTGATATGGGGGTTGGTGGCAGAGGGAACAGTGAGTGGGTTGGAGTATAGGTTGCTCAGTTGCGTTGGGAATGTCGCGGGTGGGGTCTTTTGGTGGGAGATTCTGTGGGGTGTGTTTGCCCTTCCTCCTGTGTCTGGGTCCTGCTCATTTTCATTGCTTCTCGTTCCTCCTTGCGTCTCTGTACCCTCTCTTTCAGTGTAGTCCTTTCTTCTTGTGTTCTGTCGCGGTCGAGGTATACTCTCTGGTACCCCTCTTTGTCTCTCAGTCTTGCTTTCTCTTGCAGAATCCTGATTCGAACTGATTCTTCCTTGAAAGTTACTCTGACAGGCCGTATCCTTCCACTCGCAAACCACCCAATTCTCTGAAAATTTGTCACCTGGGTCATATTGCCCTCCCCTATTGTTTTCATGATGCCTTCAATCATTTTTTTCTCCTCCTGTTTTATTTCTTCAAAGTTGGCCCCCTTGGCTTCTTGGAGCCCGTACACAAAAACTGACCTCGCCCTTTCCTCCTCCCACTGAGTCTCCATCTGCTTCCTCTGAGGCATTTTGTTTCCTTCCATTGACATGTTCTTGCCTTCAGTCCCTGTCATATCTGAAACATCTATTCTTAGTGGACTGTCTTTCCTGGCCAGCTGTCCCTTGCTACTGCAGTTGGCTGTTAGAACCTCTGCATATAACAAACCTTCATTTTCTTCGGACCTGTCGCTTGATCTTAGTGTGCTCATCGTCTTTTCCCTGGCCCCACGTGGGTCTGATAGGTCCTTCGTGTACGGCATGTCTCCGTTGTTGCTTACCATCCCCTTGTCTGCGCCTGACTCTGAATTTCCATCATTGTCTTCAGACCTGTCGTTTGATCTCAGTGTGCTCGTCGTCTTTTCCCTGGCCCCACGTGGGTCTGATAGGGCCTTCCTGTACGGCATGTCTCCGTTGTTGCTTACCATCCCCTTGTCTGCGCCTGACTTTGAATTTCCTGATGTCACGTCTGAATTGTCATTTGTCTCTCTAATCTGTTTCAGGCTTTGCAGTTTCTCTTCTAAGCACTGTATCCTAGCTTCTGCTGCTAAGGCCTGTACTTCCCACTTCCTGCACTCTTCAGCTATCCGCTCCTCCATTTTCTTACCAAGCTCTACTATCTTCCTTCCCCACTCTTCCTCCCTTTTTTGGAGCTCTAACTCCCAGTCTTTCCTCCCTGGTTCTTCTACCAGATCTCTGGTTTTCCGTCCTCTAAGGCCACCCATATTTTTTTTTTTTTTTTTTTTTTTTTTTTTTTTTTTTTTTTTTTTTTTTTACCGCAGACAGAAGGCTAGAGGAGGGGGGGTGTGGGGGGGGAGAGAAAGGGTAGAGAGAGAGGAGAGAGAAAGGGTAGAAAGAGGGAGAGAGAGGAGAGAGAAAGGGTAGAAAGAGGGAGAGAGAGGAGAGAGTATAGGGGTGAGGGATAAGACCAAGGGGGAGAGAGAGAAATGTGAGGGGGGGGAGAAAGTGTAGAGAGAGGGAGAAAGAGAGGGAGAGGGAGAGGGAGAGAAAGAGAGAGGGAGAAAGGAGGGCGAGGGAAAAGGCTATGAGAGAGAGAAATGGAGAGATGGAGAGAGGAGCCTATAGAGAGAGAGGAGGGTGAGAGATTGGGTTATGGGAGTGAGGGAGAGAGGGAGAGAGAGAGGGAGAGAGAGAGGAAGAGAGAGAGAGAGAGAGAGAGGGAGAGAGAGAGGGAGAGAGAGAGGGAGAGAGAGAGGGAGAGAGAGAGGGAGAGATAGAGAGAGGGAGAGAGAGGGAGAGAGAGGGGGAGAGGGCAAGAACGTGTGTGTGTGTGTGTGTGTGTGTGTGTGTACTCACCTAATTGTGGTTGCAGGGGTCGAGACTCAGCTCCTGGCCCCGCCTCTTCACTGATCGCTACTGGATCCTCTCTCTCTCTGCTTCCTGAGCTTTGTCATACCTCTTCTTAAAACTATGTATGGTTCCTGCCTCCACTACTTCACTTGCTAGGCTATTCCACTTGCTGACTACTCTATGACTGAAGAAATACTTCCTAACGTCCCTGTGACTCGTCTGAGTCTTCAGCTTCCAGTTGTGACCCCTTGTTACTGTGTCCCCTCTCTGGAACATCCTATCTCTGTCCACCTTGTCTATTCCCCGCAGTATCTTGTATGTCGTTATCATGTCTCCCCTGACCCTCCTGTCCTCCAGTGTCGTCAGGCCGATTTCCCTTAACCTTTCTCGTAGGACATTCCCCTTAGCTCTGGGACTAGTCTTGTTGCAAACCTTTGTACTTTCTCTAGTTTCTTGACGTGCTTTATCAAGGTGTGGGTTCCAAACTGGTGCTGCATACTCCAGTATGGGCCTAACATACACGGTGTACAGTGTCTTGAATGATTCCTTATTAAGGTATCGGAATGCTGTTCTCAGGTTTGCCAGGCGCCCATATGCTGCAGCAGTTATCTGATTGATGTGTGCTTCCGGAGACATGCTCGGTGTTATACTCACCCCAAGATCTTTCTTCCTGAGTGAGGTCTGTAGTCTTTGTCCACCTAGCCTATACTCTGTCTGCGGTCTTCTTTGCCCTTCCCCTATCTTCATGACTTTGCATTTGGCAGGATTAAATTCGAGAAGCCATTTGCTGGACCAGGTGTCCAGTCTGTCCAGGTCTCTTTGAAGTCCTGCCTGGTCCTCATCAGATTTAATTCTTCTCATCAACTTCACGTCATCTGCAAACAGGGACACCTCGGAGTCTATTTCTTCCGTCATGTCGTTCACATATACCAAAAATAGCACTGGTCCTAGGACCGACCCCTGTGGGACCCCGCTCGTCACAGGTGCCCACTGTGATACATCATTACGTACCATGACTCGTTGTTGCCTCCCTGTCAGGTATTCTCTGATCCATTGCAGTGTGTGTGTGTGTGTGTGTGTGTGTGTGTGTGTGTGTGTGTGTGACTCAACAATCAATATTTGCACCAATAACTCATTACAGTTGTGACCGGGTGTGGAAGTGTGAATTGCTCATTACTCTATAATTTGTTCATGATTGTAGCCATGTATAAACGTAAGTAACCATTCTTACAGAATTCATTACCTTTGTAACTTGTGAGCTCATTACCTTTGTACCTAGTTCAGCTATCAAAACTTTGGGGGCCCAGTCCCTGGACCCATTACGTACCTCTGTAATCTGTAAATACCTTTGTAACTTGTCATGATTGTGACCAGACCTACCTGGAGTTCATTACCTTTGTAAATTGTGAGTTCATTATCTTTGTAAATTGTGAGTTCATTACCTCTGTAACTTGCTCAGCTATCAAAACTATGGAGTCCAGTCCCTGGACCAATTATGTACCTCTGGGTATGGGGTGCATAATAAACATATTAAACTAACTAACGCCGCAAGGTATGGTAATATCGCATACCCAAACAAAAACAGTGGCACACAGCTCTTATTGTAGCGCTCTTAAGTGGTGATATCCAAATTAATCCAGGACCTCAAACTATTGTGCAGAGGCAAAACAGACAGATAAATGACGGTGATAATGACGGTCTAGTAGCTAGGAATGATAACCTTAACTCCATATGTAATGCATACATAGGTCAATGTGAGACAATGCAGCCATTATTATCCCAAACACTACCAAACAGGTGCATACACCTGGAGTTTACCTGGAGAGAGTTTCGGGGGTCAACGCCCCCGCGGCCCGGTCTGTGACCAGGCCTCCTGGTGGATCAGCGCCTGATCAACCAGGCTGTTGCTGCTGGCTGCACGCAAACCAACGTACGAGCCACAGCCCGGCTGATCAGGAACTGACTTTAGGTGCTTGTCCAGTGCCAGCTTGAAGACTGCCAGGGGTCTGTTGGTAATCCCCCTTATGTGTGCTGGGAGGCAGTTGAACAGTCTCGGGCCCCTGACACTTATTGTATGGTCTCTTAAGGTGCTAGTGACACCCCTGCTTTTCACTGGGGGGATGGTGCATCGTCTGCCAAGTCTTTTGCTTTCGTAGTGAGTGATTTTCGTGTGCAAGTTCGGTACTAGTCCCTCTAGGATTTTCCAGGTGTATATAATCATGTATCTCTCCCTCCTGCGTTCCAGGGAATACAGTACTAAAGTACGCATGAAAAACAGAAAAGGCACCATATGTAAAATGTGTAAGGGGTGGGTGCATGATGGATGTATGTACAATTATAGTAACGGTGCCAGAATTCATTTTGTGTGTAACAAATGCACTTTGGCATAGTTACCCTTTAGCAATGATGACATTGATTTACCTAATTTTAATACAAATGACCCATTGCCATATACTGATGATTATAATTGCTTTATGAAAACAGGCCTTCACTTTATTCATATCAACGCAAGATCACTTCTTCCTAAATTGGCAGAGATTAGGATTCTAGCTTACAAAATTAGGGCGGCAGTTATAACCATCTCTTAATCCTGGTTGGATGATACGGTGACTGACGACGAGGTCAAAATAGAAGGTTACAATATAAAACGCTTAGATAGGAACAGAAAGGGTGGTGGAGTATGTGCCTACATTAGAAATGACTTAGCTTACAACCCAAGACCTGATTTAAATAACATTAAACTGGAGATTCTATGGTTTGAAGTGCTGCTTCCCAAGACCAAACCCATCTTAGTAGGAACCAGTTACCGCCCTCCCACCCAGGACCAGTTCTTAGTAGACTTTTCCAGAGTATTGTCTGGACTTGAAAACAATTGCGAGACAATAATACTGGGCGACTTCAATATCTGTTTTCAGCAGCAAAATAACGGGCTATGCAAAAGGTATAAGCAAATTCTAGGTTTAAATAGTTGCACTCAACTAATTAATACACCAACCCGGATCACACAGTTCTCAGCCACCCTATTTGACCACATACTTTGTAACCGCTCTGAGAACATTAGTCAGTCAGGCGTCATTACCACAGGTCTTAGTGATCATTTCATCATTTACTGCACCAGGAAAATCACTAGGGATAGGATAGGCCTACACAGGACAATAAAAATGAGGTCAACTAGAAACTACAGTAAAGAAACACTGGTAAATAGGCTACACAGTTGTGACTGGACAGAGATAACAAGTTGCACTGACGTAAATGATGCCTGGGAAAAAATCAAAACAATGTTCACTACCATCCTTGATAATATTGTACCAGTTAAAGAGGTTAGGGTAAAACGAAGAACTGAACCCTGGATGACTACTGAGATATTAGATAATATGAAATTCAGAGACCAGCTGCTAAAAAGATTTAAAGCAAACAGACAGGATATTGCAGCACTAATTGAATTCCAAAGGGTGAGGAACAGAGTACAGAGACTTATAAAAGGAGCAAAGGCAAAGCACTATTGCTCAAAAATTGAAGAGTATAAGCATAACCCCAGAAAGCTCTGGCAACAACTAAAACAGTTGGGGTATAGCCATAAGCCAGTAGATAGGTCTAACATAGTACTCACTATCGATAATGAGGTATGCCACGAAACATCTAAGGTGGCAAATTGCTTTAACTCCTACTACACATCTGTTGCATCAACACTAGTAAGTAAACTACCAGCTGCATCAAATACCTTTAACACAGACTCTGATAAGTTTCAAACATACTATACTAATAAAGGGGTAACCCCAAACAGTTGTCAACTAGTAAGTGTATCTCATGACTTTATTCAAAAAGAACTAAGCAGGTTAAACCCAACTAAGAGCACAGGCCCCGATAACATCCCGTCTAAGTTCCTAAAAGATGGTGCTTCTGAACTGTCAATCCCTATTGCTCGCATAATAAATCTATCAATCACCACTAATACCGTACCGGAGGGGTTCGAGGAGGCCAGAGTTACTCCTATCTTCAAGAAAAATAGTAGGTCTGATGTCAGCAAATGACAGCAAATGTCAGCAAATGTCACCAAATGACTTCGAACAGGCGATAAATGACATGCCCATGCACTCTGCCCCAGGGCCAGACTCATGGAACTCCGTGTTCATCAAGAACTGCAAGAAGCCCCTATCACGAACGAGCCTTTACCATCCTATGGAGAGGGAGCATGGACACGGGGGTCGTCCCAGTTACTAAAAACAACAGACATAGCCCCACTCCACAAAGGGGGCAGTAAAGCAACAGCAAAGAACTACAGACCGATAGCACTAACATCCCATATCATAAAAATCATTGAAAGAGTCCTAAGAAGCAAGATCACCACCCATCTAGAAACCCATCAGTTACACAACCCAGGGCAACATGGGTTTAGAACAGGTCGCTCCTGTCTGTCTCAACTATTGGATCACTACGACAAGGTCCTAGATGCACTAGAAGACAAAAAGAATGCAGATGTAATATATACAGACTTTGCAAAAGCCTTCGACAAGTGTGACCATGGCGTAATAGCGCACAAAATGCGTGCTAAAGGAATAACAGGAAAAGTCGGTCGATGGATCTATAATTTCCTCACTAACAGAACACAGAGAGTAGTAGTCAACAGAGTAAAGTCCGAGGCAGGCACGGTGAAAAGCTCTGTTCCACAAGGCACAGTACTCGCTCCCATCTTGTTCCTCATCCTCATATCTGACATAGACAAGGATGTCAGCCACAGCACCGTGTCTTCCTTTGCAGATGACACCCGAATCTGCATGACAGTGTCTTCCATTGCAGACACTGCAAGGCTCCAGGCGGACATCAACCAAATCTTTCAGTGGGCTGCAGAAAACAATATGAAGTTCAACGATGAGAAATTTCAATTACTCAGATATGGTAAACACGAGGAAATTAAATCTTCATCAGAGTACAAAACAAATTCTGGCCACAAAATAGAGCGAAACACCAACGTCAAAGACCTGGGAGTGATCATGTCGGAGAATCTCACCTTCAAGGACCATAACATTGTATCGATCGCATCTGCTAGAAAAATGACAGGATGGATAATGAGAACCTTCAAAACGAGGGATGCCAAGCCCATGATGACACTCTTCAGGTCACTTGTTCTATCTAGGCTGGAATATTGCTGCACACTAACAGCACCTTTCAAGGCAGGTGAAATTGCTGACCTAGAAAATGTACAGAGAACCTTCACGGCGTGCATAACGGAGATAAAACACCTCAATTACTGGGAGCGCTTGAGGTTCCTGAACCTGTATTCCCTGGAACGCAGGCGGGAGAGATACATGATTATATACACCTGGAAAATCCTAGAGGGACTAGTACCGAACTTGCACACGAAAATCACTCACTACGAAAGCAAAAGACTTGGCAGACGATGCAACATCCCCCCAATGAAAAGCAGGGGTGTCACTAGCACGTTAAGAGACCATTCAATAAGTGTCAGGGGCCCGAGACTGTTCAACTGCCTCCCAGCATACATAAGGGGGATTACCAACAGACCCCTGGCAGTCTTCAAGCTGGCACTGGACAAGCACCTAAAGTCGGTTCCTGATCAGCCGGGCTGTGGCTCGTACGTTGGTTTGCGTACAGCCAGCAGTAACAGCCTGGTTGATCAGGCTCTGATCCACCAAGAGGCCTGGTCACAGACCGGGCCGCGGGGGCGTTGACCCCCGGAACTCTCTCCAGGTAAACTCCAGGTAATAGGCCTGTTAGTATACTCAGTATAATATCCAAAATTCTAGAGAGGGCGGTGTACTCTCAAGTAGTTAAGTACCTTAATGACAACAATATTCTCCATAGCTATCAATCGGGCTTTAGAAGATCTTACTCAACCGACACCTCCCTAATTAATCTGATGGATTACCTGAGAGCTGAAATGTCAAAGGGGAACCTCATAGGTATGGTAACCATAGACCTGCAAAAGGCCATCGATACTGTCAACCACAATATATTATGTACGAAACTTCAAGATATCAGTATAGGTTCTGTAGACTGGTTTAAGTCCTACCTTAGCAACAGGAGACAAATTGTCAAAATCAACAAAACAGAATCAGAACCCCTGCCGATAACATGTGGAGTTCCCCAAGGTAGTATTCTGGGTCCCTTATTATTCTTATGTTATGTCAATGACATGCCTATCAGTGTCAAGTGCAAACTCTTACTGTATGCAGATGACAGTGCCCTGTTAGTGTCAGGTAAAGACCCACAAGATATAGCTAATGTTTTAACACTGGAACTGGAGTCCTGCAGCAAATGGTTAGTAGACAACAAACTATCATTACACCTCGGGAAAACTGAAGCCATTCTCTTTGGCACGAAACATAAACTGAGAAGGGTAAATAATTTTAATGTCCAGTGTAATGGGGAGCCCATCACTTTGGTTTCATCAGTAAAATATCTGGGAATCCCCTTTGACCCATGCATGTCAGGAGAATTGATAGGGAACAGTGTAGTAAAGAAAGCGAATGCCAGACTGAAGTTCCTGTATAGACAAGCACAGTGTCTACCTACTGAGGCTCACAGGACCCTATGTCTAGCCCTTATACAATGCCATATGGATTACGCTTGCTCTTCATGGTACTCTGCCTTGACAAAAAAAACTGAAAGATAGACTGCAAATCACCCAGAACAAAATCGTAAGATTCATCCTGGGGCTGGGACCAAGAGCACATGTAGGCCAGGATGAATTACAGCAGTTGGATATGCTGAATGTTGAAGACAGAGTAAAACAACTGAAGCTAAATCATGTTTATAAAATTGCTCACAAATAGTGTCCAGAATATCTTGCTGTCAATTTTGTCAAGGTTGGGAACCAAAGCAATCATAGTACTAGGGGGAGAGAGCACAACTTCGTAGTACCCACAGTCAGTGGCCAGGCTTCAAACACCTTTTATTGTACAGCAATAAAGGAATGGAACAGACTACCCGCACATGTCAAAGCCAGTCATAGCATGAACCAGTTCAAGAAGAGTGCCAAAAGGTGTCTGATGAATGTAGTTACAGAAAGGGAGGGGAATGATTTTCTATTTTTTTAGCTAACATACATGTAAATTTTACCTTATTCCTAGTAATGACCCTCGTATTGTAGATAGTATTAATGACCCTCGTGTAGTAGATAGTCTTAATGACCTTGGTGTAGTAGATAGTCTTTTTAGTATGATAATAAGATGTTATCTTCATTATAGAATAATAAGAAAATATTATATTTATATTATAATTAATAAGGCAAAAGAACCCCAATGGAAATAAGTCACTCTCTGACTTTTTTGGGTTATCCCAGGTTAAGATAAGATAAGATAAGATTTCGTTCGGATTTTTAACCCCGGAGGGTTAGCCACCCAGGATAACCCAAGAAAGTCAGTGCGTCATCGAGGACTGTCTAACTTATTTCCATTGGGGTCCTTAATCTTGTCCCCCAGGATGCGACCCACACCAGTCGACTAACACCCAGGTACCTATTTGCTGCTAGGTGAACAGGACAATAGGTGTAAGGAAACGTGTCGGAATTTCCACCCGCCGGGAATCGAACCCGGGCCCTCCGTGTGTGAAGCGGGAGCTTTAGCCACCAGACCACCGGGCCACCGGGTTCTCTACACATATGCTGCTATGTATGATAATTCTATGTAACTGTATTTGTGTATACCTGAATAAACTTACTTGCTTACTTACTAAATATGTTCTAGTATGTGGATAATAGCATCATTAGTATTTTTATTAGGCCTGAACCCAAATTGACAGGGGTTGAGTATGTTGTGGGAGATGAGGTAGGAATAGATACGCTTATGGATTAATTTTTCAAAGATTTTAGAGAGAGGGTGTAGGTTGGATATTGGCCTATAGTTATTCAAGTCTGTGTGGTCTCCTCCTTTATGGATCGGTGTGACCCTTGCTATTTTGAGAACTGTAGAAAAGGTAGAGGATTCAATGGATTTGTTAAAGAGTGTTGCAATAATTGGTGATAGCACCTGTGACACTTTTTTGTATATAATGGGTGGTAAGGTATTTAAATCTCCTGTCTTGTTTTTTAGTTTGTTGATAATAAGGGAGACTTCATTTGGGTTAGTCGGAGCTAGGAACAGTGTGTTCGGGTAGTTGCCAGTGAGGTAGTCATTGGGTGGGGTATCTGAGCTTGGGATTTATTGGCAAGGTTTTTTCCTATAGTGGAGAAGAAATCATTGAGTCTGTTAGGTTAGGTTAGGTAAGGTTCGTCAGGAAACAGGACAAATGTTTCCTGACGCAGGTCTTAGTCAGATGATGACCCGCCTTTGGAGCTTTTGGTCATCTGACCGAGGCCTTCTGCTGGCTTACCGGTCCACCCCTTTAAAAATTATGGTCATTTATAACCATTGTTATAATATATTGAGTCTGTTTGCTGTTTCAGTAGGTGGGAATTGGAGTTCATCTGGTTTTGTTAATTCAATTTCGCTATTTCGTGTTAGCTTTTTTGTTCCTAGTATTTCTGATAGGGTTTTCCAGTTTTTTTTATATCACCTGGTAAATTGGATAATCTGTTCTCATAATACAATTTTTTAGCCCTTCTTATTAGGCTGGTTAGGATTGACGAGTAACGTTTTGTTTGGTCTCTGGTTATGTGGCCCATTCTGTACTGTTTTTCGTATAGGTGCTTTGTATTTATGGATTTGAGGATACTGAGTGTTAGCCAGGGACTGTTCAGTCTCTTAGCTGTCATCTGTTTAGTTTTTTTAGGGCAGTGCTTGTTATAGAGGTATTGGGTCTTTTTTTAGAAAATTATTAATACATTCGTCAATATCTGTATAGATTTCTAGCTCAGGGTGCCAGTCAATGTTTGTCACTGCTGATGTGAAGTTATTGATAGCTGCCTCATTGTGAAGTCTGAAAGTGACTTTAGTAGTGTCTAGGGGTAATTTGCCAAGGTTTGTTATGAGGAAGGTAGGGTAATGATCTGTGGTATTATCTGTGATTATGCCTGATCTTAAGGGGGATATGGTGTTGGTCCAGATATTTTCAGGGAGTTAGTTTAACATGTTTATTATGCACCCCATACTTATCTCTTGAAGGGTATTCAAAACATGGCAGAAGTATATAATGAGTCCAGGGACTGGGCCGTAAGGTTCTGATAGCTAAAACAAATTAATGGCAATGAATTATTTGTGTGGGAATTTATTGAGTTTCCAGGAAATCCCACAGGGCCATTGTAACAAGCAGTAGACAAAACATGTAGTGGAAGTCATGAGTCAGCACATGATTGTTGATAGGTTTAGACTAATTTGATAGATTACAGGTTTTAGATAGAATAAGAGTGTTAGAACTAATAATAGAATTAAAATATGCAGTTTTAGGCTTTAATATTTATTTATTTATTTATTTATTTATTTTATAATTTGAACATACACACAGAGGTACAAAAAAAATACAGGTAAGAGCAGCATGCCAAAGCCACTTATATGCATAGCATTACGGGCTGGCTTAAAATTAACTTAAGATTAACTAAGCAATGATGTAATCAGTGATAAAACATTATTGTAAACAGATAACTATAAAGCACAAATGAGTATTACAAAGACAGGTCATATGGTTGCATGCATTGCTGTACATTCAGTAGAATGGAGTATTCTGTTAGGTAGTGTATTTAAAAAATAACAAAGTTAGATTGGGTCTTAGGTTTAACATTTATGTGATATAATTATGAGAAACATTTAAGATATACAATTTATAAGGTTCAGTTATTCAGTATTTATTTGGTTTTGGGTGAATAAGTGATCTTTGAGAAGAGACTTGAATTTATAAACAGACAGTGTTTCTTTTATATTCACAGGTAATGAATTCCAGATTTTAGGGCCTTTTATGTGCATTGAGTTTTTGCATAGCGTGAGATGGACACGAGGAACATCAAAGAGTGATCTGTGCCTTGTGTTATGGTCATGTGTTCTGTTGAGGTTGGCAAGGAGATGTTTGAGGGGAGGGTTAATATCAGAGTTAAGTGTTCTATGTATGTAATAGGTGCAGTAATAAGTATGGATGTTTTGTATGGTGAGTAGGTTTAGTGTTTGGAATATTGGTGGAGTGTGCTGCCTGTAGTGGGAATTTGTTATCATTCTGACTGCAGCCTTTTGTTGGGTAATTAGTGCTCTGAGACGGTTAATTGTTGTTGAGCCCCATGCACAAATTCCATAGGTGAGATAGGGATAAATATGAGAGTGATATAGGGCCAGGAGGGCTGACTGTGGAACATAGTACCGTATCTTCGATAGTATGCCTACGGTCTTGGAATTTTTCTTAGAAATTTGTTGTATATGTGTATGAAATTTGAGTCTATTATCAAGGTGGATTCCTAAGAATTTTCCCTCTGTTAGCTTTGTGATAGGTGATCCGTTTATCATTATGTTAAGAGGGACATCTGTTGCTCTGTTACCAAACTGAATGAAGTAGGTTTTGTCAATGTTTAGTGTAAGTTTGTTGGTCCTCATCCAGGTAGATATTTTCTGTAATTCGGTATTTACAGTATTGGCTAGCGTGACTGGGCTCGGGTGAGAGAAGACGTATGTAGTGTCATCTGCAAATAGTGTGGGTTTGAGTAATAGCGAAGCATTTGGTAGGTCATTTATGTATAGGAGAAAGAGAAGAGGGCCAAGGACACTTCCCTGTGGGACACCAACTGTAATTGGTTGTGCGGAAGAGTTTGCCCCATTTGTGTACACATATTGGCTTCTGTTGCTGAGGTATGACTTGAGGTAGTTGTGGAGCAAGTCATGGTCAACTGTATCAAAAGCTTTACGTAAGTCAATGACGATCCCCAGTGGGACTTCTTTTTTCTCTATTGCAGTGTATATATGTTCTAGCATGTGTATAATAGCATCATTAGTATTTTTATTAGGCCGGAATCCAAATTGGCAGGGGTTGAGTATGTTTTGGGAGATGAGGTAGGAGTAGATTCGTTTATGAATTAATTTTTCGAAGATTTTTGAGAGAGGGTGTAAGTTGGATATTGGCCTATAGTTATTCAACTCTGTTTGGTCTCCTCCTTTATGGATCGGGGTGACCCTTGCTATTTTGAGAACTGTAGGGAAGGTGGAGGATTCAATGGATTTGTTAAAGAGCAGAGAGACCAGATATTGTTTTACTAAACAGTACCTGCCTCAAAGCCCCTCAACGTATCCGCCATTAGTTACAAATGAGTAGGAATATTAGATAAGTAAAGACATCTGGCGGTCCTCCAACAAATTAGTGATGGAGGAGGACGCTGGTAGCCATCGTTGAACAAGGAACGTTCTGAGAGCAACTCCTTACAGTTTCTATCTCTTGAGTCCCACACGGTTTCCCAACGTTACCTGGCAGTTAAGAACGTGTTTCAGAGGCCTTACAACAAATCGTGGATACGAGTCTCTGCGCCAGATCTGTTGGTGTTAACCACTGTATTCTGCACCTAGTCACGTGGTCACTAATACTAGGTGGGGAAATCAGGGATAGTTAACTTACTGTTAATAAACGTGCCCATGACCAACGATCAGGTAATTTGTAATTGATATTTACTACAGTTTACAGTTTTTACTCCTGAAACTGTTGTACAAGCCACTTGTGAGACAGATGTTAGGAGTCTCAGGGGACTGTGTCAACAGTCCTTGCTAGAGCTCACAAGGAGGTAGATATTACACACATTTTCATACTGTCTTTCGAACCGAGATTGTGGAATGGCTAGTCTAATAAGACAGATTACGTTTCAGTCTAGTTAGGTCACAGTAACTTACCAGATTTACAAAGTTAGGATTAAGTTAACTCGTAGCTTGCCTTGTGACTAGGCAAGGCCTAACTGCGCACAAAATTAATTATTTACAGTGTTTCAAGCAAACCAGAAGTAGCAAAAATAAGCTTGTAAATTTGATTGTTTACAGTGATTTACAAGTAAACCAAAAGTAGGCAAAAATAAGTGTGTAAATTTAATATTTACAGTGATTTGCCAAGTAACCAAAATTAGGTTAAACATTTGCAATATTTACAGCAATTACAACAGTGTGTCACTAGCACGTTAAGAGACCATACAATAAGTGTCAGGGGCCCGAGACTGTTCAACTGCCTCCCAGCATACATAAGGGGGATTACCAACAGACCCCTGGCAGTCTTCAAGCTGGCACTGGACAAGCACCTAAAGTCGGTTCCTGACCAGCCGGGCTGTGGCTCGTACGTTGGTTTGCGTGCAGCCAGCAGTAACAGCCTGGTTGATCAGGCTCTGATCCACCAGGAGGCCTGGTCACAGACCGGGCCTCGGGGGCGTTGACCCCCGGAACTCTCTCCAGGTAAACTCCAGGTAAACCCCAGGTTAGGCCATATTTAGCATAGTTAATATTTACAGTGAATTAGAAAAGTTATTTACACATTTAGGCATTTCTTGTTTCATAAGTGAAATTGCTAAAATTATTGTGCTGACCCAATGAAATTTAATCTTGTAAAGACTCCATTTTTGTACTGGGTAAACTTCATTGTTGTACTGATAAAAAAAAATTGTTTCGCTCATCGAGGAGCTTCGAGACTCGTTTGTTCTTACCTAATTTCATATCGTGCTGAAGGATATGAACGAATTAGTGCTGCATTGTAACAAACATGACAATGGAGGGAGAAAATCAAGCAGAGCGCGTTTCAGTGCTAGCGAAGTTTAGGGATAATTCAGTAATGGTCCCAGATTTTCTCTTGGCAGATTACAATGGGCGTAGAGAACACCTATCATCTGTGGACTGGGGTAACGAAGATGACCGTATGTATGTATAATGTTCGCCAAGACCGGATTCCTGGCACGGGTCTCAATCTTACGATGACCCGTCTCTGGCTCCCGAAGGAGAAAGGTTTCTACAATGATGCAACGTATGCTGCTCAAGCACTCTTCTGGTCAGTGCATCTCATAAGCGACAACACCGTATGTGGACACTAGCGAGGAGGAGGATATGTCGTTATCACTGGCAACAGCTTGTCTGGTTCGTTGACTCCATGGTACTCTAGTGTAGCCGCAGTCATCTCTGGGTCCTCTTCGGGAGGGGACATCAGTGCTAGTTGCCTGCGGAGTGTCTCAGTAACTTCGCACTCCAGAAGATAGTGTGTTAGGGGGCGCTGGACAACGTGCTGGCACATCTCCTCGGCCTTGTTTACCATCATCTTGGCTGTGGGAAAGCCCAAACGAAGCCGATGGATGGCGGTACACTGCGCTCTGGACCAGCTTCTATCATATGGAGGGGGTTCTCCCTAATTCGTTGCTCGATACCACTGTTGAGATGGGGTATCACCTAAGACCTCCCCGATAAGTTTCATTGTTCTGGCAGCCACCAGTTTGGTCTGTCGTAGGCTGATGGGGACAGTAATCCCAACATGTGGATAATCTGTTGCTGCCTTGGCTGCATCATCCGCTGCCTCATTTCCCCGGATGCCAGCATGGCTGGGGATCCAGTTCAATGTCGATCTGTTACCATGAGCTTCTATGGCTGTCATTATGCTCAGACTCGATGTAATGAGGTGAACATTGTCCTGTGGTTGGGGATGGGAGAGGGCATTGATTGCAGAGGTGGAGTCAACATGTATGACAGGTCGGAGTCGATGTCGTAGGGCATGTGACAGTGCCTGCTGAATCGCCACCAGCTCAGCTTGAAGGATCATGCAGTGGTCAGGGAGTCGCCAACCTTGTGTGTGACCATTGTGGTACAGTCCAGCTGCTGCTCTCTTCCTCTCAGGGTCGACAGAGCGATCTGTGAAATACACTGCACATGTGTATCCCTCTGCCAGTGCCATGCATGTCTCAGCATGATTGCTGAGGGTGTCTTGACTGTAGAGACCCTCAGAGGTAGGTAGTTGCGTGACGCAAACATCGGCCGGATTTGGACGCCAAGGAGGTGGTGGATTGTACCCAGCAACAGGAAGGTCACAACTCTTCTCAAGGAGTAGTTGCATAGGCAGCAGCTTCCGCTCAGCAGCACAAAACGACCGAATCCAGGAGTAGTCCGTGAAGAGTGTGGGATCTTGTGTCATGGTTGTCAATATCCGTCTCCTTAGTGGGGTACCTTGCTGCCGGTGCAGAATCGTGGCTACTTAGCAGGCGTGTATGTATCTTACTCTGTCAGGCAGGGAAGGAAGCCGGGCCTCAAGTCTGAGACATACTGTGTTGGTCCAGATGGGGGCCCCAAGCATAATTCTTATCACCTGGTTTTGTACGACCTCCACCCTTTGCTTGCTCTGTGGAAAGAGATGAGCTAACGCTGGTGCACCGTAGTCAATGAGCGAGCGCACAGCTTGTATATAGTCCAAGTGAAGTACTTCTTTGCTCGCCCCTGCACGGTGCCTCGTCATGGCTCTCATGGCATTGAGTCTGAATAGAGCACGGGATCTGACATACTCGGCCTGTTTCTGAAAGGTCAGTTTTCTATCAATGTAGATTCCCAAGTATAGGTAGGAACCTGTCCACTCAAGTTCTATATCCTGGATTCGTAATCTATTCACAGGATCTGGTCCCTTGAACATCATTGCAAGAGACTTTTCGGCGGAAATCTTGAGGCCTAGTTCCTTGCAAGACTGCGTTATTAGGTCCAAAGCTCTCTGGGCCTGTCGCTCCAAATTGCCTTTCCCATTCACTACGAGTGCAAGATCATCAGCATAGCTGAGAAACTGCGTACCGGTGTGAATGGGAAGGCTCACAAGTTCCTGCATAAGGACGTTAAACAGGGTAGGTCTGAGCTGCCCTAACTGCGGTCAGTAACACTATCCATCAAAAGTCCGGCAGTTACACTCTCTCCAAATTTGCTAATCAACAGGATAAGTAAGTTTATTCAGGTATACACAAATACAGTTGCATAGATTATCATACATAGCAGCATATGTGTAGAGAACCTAGGATAACCCAAAAAAGTCAGACAGTGACTTATTTCCATTGGGGTCCTTACTTATTTCCATTGCCCATTCTGGAGACCGCTGTAACATGATGTCGACAGGTCCTTCTCCAACCCCTCTCCACAATTGCTGCTGCTGCTGCTGCTGCTGCTGCTGCTGCTGCTGCCGCCGCCGCCGCCGCCGCCGCCACCATCATCATCACCAACCCCCCTCCCCACCCACACGCGACATTTCACCTGACTGCTTCACCTGGCTGTCTTCAAGCAGGCACTGGACAAGCACCTAAAGTCGGTACCTGACCAGCCGGGCTGTGGCTCGTACGTTGTATTGCGTGCAGCCAGCAGTAACAGCCTGGTTGATCAGGCTCTGATCCACCAGGAGGCCTGGTCACAGACTGGGCCGCGGGGGCGTTGACCCCTGGAACTCTCTCCAGGTAAACTCAAGGTAAACTGCTGCCACTATTTCTGAGTGAGCTGTCTAAATTCATTAATTTTATCCAGTACATAATGACGCAGGGTGTGACAATAGTCCATCTGGCAGAGTTTACATTTCGTTTTGTCTACATCTGGTGGTGGTGATTTAATCTGCCAAAGATACTTGCAACCCAGCCGGAGGCAGGCAGTAGTGGCATCCAAGAGTCTGCTTATAGTGTTAGGCTTGCCGACACTAACAATGCATTTTTCTGTCACGTCAGAGATCACAGCCATCCTATTGACTGCTAAAACTGTCTTCCCTACTTCCAACTTGAACAGTCGCCGTCTGGTTGAATCCTCCCTAATACACAACTTTCCTTGTATGAATCTTAGTCCTGGCTTCGTTCTGTAGATGTCTTCCTCTCCCACTACATTGTAAAATGCTCCAAACTTCAGAACACTCGTGACCCAACCTGATTCCTCCTTTTTTCTTCTCCCTCTTCCCCTTCCCTCTTTCCTTTTTCTCCTTTGGGTTGTCTTTCTTCTGCCCTGCGTATTTGTTCCTTCTTTATTTATTTATTTGTTTGTTTTCACCCCCTCGGTGTTCTTGCTCTTACCTTCTGTGGGCACCTAGCTCCCTTGCAGTGCTCCTCTTTCTCAGTATTTGATTGGCTCCTCCTTCTCTTACTACCTCCCCACTACTACTTCCTTCCACCTCCTGCCTATATATACCTATCCTGCTCTCCTTTTCGTTCTCCCAACCCACCAAACTACACCTCTACAAATCCCTAATACGTCCTCTGATAACTTACTCTCCTCTAGCCCTCTCTCTTGCAGCTAAAACAAACTTACTTAAACTGCAGCGTGTCCAGAACAAGGCGCTGCGCTGGGTGCTTGATGTCAGATGGTGGGACTTCGCCACAAGCGAGTCTCTCCATGCCCAATTAGACATCCCTGCGCTGAATCTGTACTGGAAGACGCTCAGTGACAGACAGATAGAGAAACTTGAAACACGACATGACTACTGGACCTCTCTCCTTGACGAAGACATTCGCAGACCCACAAACCAACACAACCTTTTCTACTCCTTGTATGATCCTGCTCCTAACCCTATTTACAAATAACCTTGGATTCTCTGACAGGTACCTTGCGCTGTCTATTGTCTGACCCACGTTCGCCTTAGCTTTTGGGTTAAGACATGGCTCAATTCTACACTCCTCTCTAGCGCTAATCTTCGCCTGTCCCGTCCTCCCCGTTCACCCCACCGGAGTCCCAACAGAAGAGCCTGAATTTCTGCTCTCAGTGTCTGTCCTACGATCGCCTTAGCTGTTGGGTTAAGCCCTGGCTCTATTTCTACGACTAAGTACACTCCTCTCCAGAGCTACTCTTCGTCTGTCCCGTCTTCCCCGCTCATCCCATTTTGGGATCTTACCTGAACTTGTTCGCTCGTTCCTTTTCGTTAGTGTGACTGTAAATGGTCCAAGTCGGACCGAAATGTCGTCGTAAGCTCCTCTCTTCTATGTGCGGGATATTTGTGTATCGTTCCGGTCACGTTATCGTGCCTTTTTTGTTGTTGTTTATGAGTCTGCCTACCCATTGCCCTGAACATCGACATGACCAGGTATCCAGCAATTTTTTATTGTTTTTGCTAGAAATGCGGCGTAACCAGTTGTATATGAACAACTAGGGGATGAGGAGCATTAAAATTTTTGACAGCCTGCCAAGCACTAAAGGAGTCTGGAACTACTAAGAATGTTGAAGTAGTCCTGGATGCAATACATATAATTGCAATGAGAATTGCATACAGTTCAGCTGTAAAAAATGCTAGGCGAGTCTAATATATGACCTCGCACAACACTGCTGCAAACCTAATACCGTCAGATACACCGTCAGAGGATTTAGAAGCAACTGTATGTAAATGAGCTTTCGCGCACAGCAGCAGGGAAGAACAGACACGAAAATGCCCTGCATAACCAGGGTCTTTCTATAATATGTCATTTAGTAAACAAGTTTATTCAGGTATACACAAATACAGTTACATAGATTTTCCTACATAGCAGCATATGTGTAGAGAACCTGGGATAACCCCCAAAAAAAGTCAAAGTGACATACATGCATTTCCATTGACGTCAGTTAGGTCTGTATGAATTGTATCATTTACTTATAGAGATAAAGATTATTAATCATTGTTATATTAACGGGAAGTGCTAAATTACAAGAGGTCATATAACAAGGAAGGGAATGGTAGCTTCAGTTCTATAGATTTTAAACTTTTTGTTGACATCGAGGAAGCTTCCTGTGAAGGAATTATTGTCCGTTTTATTTTTATTTTACTAGCTGAAATATGCTGTTGAGTTGTTGTAAATTACTGTAACAACTATGTTATATCCTTGATTTTATTTTGTATGCATTATTATTATAATGAAAACCAAGTACTAAACCCACAAGGGTCTTACAGCGTGCAGGGCAGGGGTGCGTGCTTGATTAGACTATTGAGGGCGGAGAGGATAACAGAGGTCGAGTTAGAGAGGGCTGTGAGGAGTGCTAAAGGATCAGAGCCTGATCAACCAGGCTGTTACTGTTGGCTGCACGCAAACCAACGTACGAGCCACAGCCCGGCTGGTCAGGAACCGACTTTAGGTGCTTGTCCAGTGCCAGTTTGAAGACTGTACTACAGAATCAGACATCAACTTTCCCCCTACCTCTATGGGTTCATGAAAGGTAAAAGTGTGCAGAACTGTATTTCCACCTTTCTCACTGCACACACCTCTACTAGTTTTACCACTTTTCTTGATCTAAAATCTGCATTTGATATTGCGAACAGAACCGTTATACTACATGAACTAGCCAAAATGAATATTGGTGGTAGCTTACTCTGCTGGGTAATAGGATACCTGTCAAATAGAGTATCCTCTGTCCTTTACCAAGGCTTTAGAAGTGAGTCTAAAGAAATGTCTTTAGGTACACCGCAGGGAGGAGTTCTTAGTCCCATGCTATTTAATATTCTGAGTAATGCTCTCCTAAATGTTCTACCTGCCTCACCTAAACATATAGCTATAAGCTATGCTGATGACATCATGATCCATACAACAGGGCATAAGAAGATGAGCACCATCCTTAACGAAGTTCAAGCAATTTGTAATCGACTAGGCCTCATATCTTCCTCTAAAACAAAGATACTAACACGCAAACGACATCTCCCACCCATCTATGTGCAGGGTGAAAACATTAGCTACGTTAAAACTTGCAGATATCTTGGTGTTGATGTACCCTTTAACAAATCCACTATACCACAACTAAATAAGAAATGCAAAAATAGGTTAAATACTCTCAAAGCTGTTGCTGCCTACAACCCCAACTATGGTGCTAATGTTGCTGGCTACAACCCCAACTATGGTACTAATGTTGCTAGCTATAACCCCAACTATGGTGCCAATGTGAGAATCGTGAGAATGATGTACATAGCCTATGTTAAGTCCTTAATTGATTATGCTGCTCCCATGTTGATATTAGCTAGAGAAATTTCTCTCCGACCCTTGGAGTTAATGCAAAATGCAGCTCTCAGAATTATTCTTGGGTGTCCCAGTTCTACAAAGGTTCTTAATATGAGGAAGGAGCTTGGTATTTCTAGTATCAGTGATAGGATTGTTGAGATTAACACTGTATTCGGTATTAGAATGTTAAGAAATGAACCAGACACTGTCACAATGAATCTTACCAAGTGTATAGAGGTAAATACACAGATCTAAATGGATTGTGAAAATGTGCAATTGCATTAAGTTTTATAACCTGCATGAACTGTATCACTGTAGGGAATAAGAGCATTTCACCCCTCAAGAAGCTCATTGCTAGTAATCCCTTAAATCTCTTGTTAAAGCAACTGCTCAAGAAGAAATTTCTCACCTAGCTGGTAGTAATAAGTTATCACAAGTTATATACACTGATGGATCTAAACAGGAGTCTTCTGGCAGGGCTGCATCTGTTCTTGTTGCCACCTCCCTAGTTAAGAACGATAATAAATTTGTTGAGTTAGGCATAAGAATTAACAACTGGGCGTCTACACTGCAAACCGAATTGTTTGCAATCCTAATGGCGCTAAAGCTAACCTATGATACTGAGCTTGACTCTATCATCATTACTGATTCTATGTCATCACTGAAGGCTCTTGACTCATATAATGACTCCAACAACATGCTCATTGGAGAAGCCAGGTATAGATACTCAAAAATCAGGGACAAAGGAATTAATGCACAATTGCTATGGATCCCATCACACATTTGATTACTCCTTCATGATAAAGTTGATATGTTAGCCAAGAAGAGTACCCAGAAGGAGAATGTAGAATATAACTTTGGTATATCTGTGTCTAGCATTAGGAATAATATTAGGAGAGAAATAATGAAAATGATTGTTATAGGAATGCAGTTAGAAGCCTGAGTAGATCTATAACCCACTATGATAACATGAACGTAGATAAGTATGTTTATGGAGCAACCTGCAATGTGAACAGACTGACTGATGTTGTAGTGGCCAGGCTTAGGCTTGGTTACAAGTACTTCTGGCAGTTTGGGAGACACACAGATGATGATCAAACTAAATGAAAATTATGTGATCAGGCATATGGTCACTGTTTTGAACACTATGTGCTTAATTTTCCACTTATTGAGGAATATAGAGACAGTGTAATAACCTATGTGACATGTCAAGATATCCCATTAATGAAAATAAGGTACCAGATATACTAAGCAAATTTCCTAAATTTGCATGTAACAGATAAGTGAACTGTAGATAGTAGATAAATAAAAACCCATATGTACACCTGTTAACCCTTTTGGGGCCTAGTTCCTAGGCCTTTTGTGTATCCATACGCCTTTGCGCTACCGTCCACGGATGGATATGGGGTGCACAATAAACTAGCCACTTCGGTGGCAAAATCTAAAAGAATACACTGGACCTCATCTTCACTAACAATGATGATCTGATACGAAATGTCACTATATCAAAAACAATATACTCAGACCACAACATAATCGAGGTTCAGACATGTATGCGCGGGGCCCCAGACCGACAAAATGAGATCAGTCACGAGGGAACCTTCACAAAATTCAACTTCAATAACAAGAACATAATGTGGGTCCACGTAAACCAAGTCCTAAATAATATAAGCTGGGAAGATAGACTAAGCAACACAGACCTCAACTTATGCCTAGAACAGATTAACTCTGTGGCACTCGATGCATGCTCAAGGCTTATTCCTTTAAGAAAAAGGAGGAGTAGATGTAAAATAGAAAGAGACAGGCGCTCCCTTTACAGGCGACGGAAAAGAATAACAGAGCGGCTAAAAGAGGCCAATATATCTGCAATGCGTAGGGAGACACTGGTCAGAGAAACAGCAAAAGTCGAACTGAAGCTAAAGGAATCTTATAGGAGTCAGGAATCGCGGGAAGAACCAAAAGCCATAAATGAAATCGAAAGAAACCCAAAGTATTTCTTTTCTTATGTCAAATCAAAGTCGAGAACAACATCCAGTATTGGGCCCCTACTTAAACAAGATGGGTCCTACACAGATGACAGCAAGGAAATGAGTGAGCTACTCAAGTCCCAACATTACGCAGTTTTTAGCAAGCTGCTAACCAGACTGAGAGTCGAAGATCTAAATGATTTTTAATGAGAAAGCCACAGAATTTAGTAAACACAAGTCTATCTGACATTAGCCTGACGCCAAATGACTTCGAACAGGCGATAAATGACATGCCCATACACTCTGTCCCAGGGCCAGACTCATGGAACTCCGTGTTCATCAAGAACTGCAAGAAACCCCTATCACGTGCTTTTAACATCCTGTAGAGAGGGAGCATTGGCACTGGGGTCGTCCCTCAGTTACTAAAAACAACAGACATAGCCCCACTTCACAAAGGAGGCAGTAAAGCAATAGCAAAGACCTACAGACCGATAGCGCTAACATCCCATATCATAAAAATCTTTGAAAAGGTCCTAAGAACCAAGATCGCCACCCATCTAGATGCCCATCAGTTACACAACCCAGGGCAACATAGGTTTAGAGCAGGTCGCTCCTGTCTGTCCCAACTACTGGATCACTACGACAAGGTCCTAAATGCACTAGAAGACAAAAAGAATGCAGATGTAATATACACAGACTTTGCAAAAGCCTTCGACAAGTGTGACCATGGCATTATAGCGGACAAAATGCGTGCTAAAGGAATAAAAGGAAAAGTTGGTAGATGGATCTATAATTTCCTGACAAATAAAACACAGAGCAGTAGTCAACAGAGTAAAGTCTGAGGCGGCTACGGTGAAAAGCTATGTTCCGCAAGGCACAGTACTCGCTCCCATCTTGTTCCTCATCCTCATTTCTGACATAGACAAGGATGTAAGCCACAGCACCGTGTTTTCCTTTGCAGATGACACCCGAATCTGCATGACAGTGTCTTCCATTGCAGACACTGCAAGGCTCCAGACGGACATCAACCAAATTTTTCAATGGGCTGCAGAAAACAATATGAAGTTCAACGATGAGAAATTTCAATTACTCCCATATGGTAAACATGAGGAAATTAAAACTTCGTCAGAGTATAAAACAAATTCCAACCACACAATAGAAAGAAAAACTAACGTCAAAGACTTGGGAGTGATCATGTCGGAGGATCTCACCTTCAAGGACCATAACACTGTATCAATCGCATCTGCTAGAAAAATGACAGGATGGATAATGAGAACCTTCAAAACTAGGGATGCCAAGCCCATGATGACACTCTTCAGGTCGTTTGTTCTATCTAAGCTGGAATATTGCTGCACACTAATAGCACCTTTCAAGGCAGGTGAAATTGCTGACCTAGATAATGTACAGAGAACCTTCACGGCGCGCATAACTGAGATAAAACACCTCAATTACTTGGAGAGCTTGAAGTTCCTGAACCTGTACTCCCTGGAACGCAGGCGGGAGAGATACATGATTACATATACCTGGAAAATCCTATAGGGACTAGTACCAAACTTGCACTCGAAATTCACTCCCTACGAAAGCAAAAGACTCGGCAGACGATGCATCATCCACCCAATGAAAAGCAGGGGTGTCACTAGCACCTTAATTCTATGATTCGCCTCATCTTTCATAGACCCATCTGCTGACATATTCACTCTCAAATATCTGAATACATTCACCTCCTCCATACTCTCTCCCTTCAATCTGATATCCCATGTTCCGTTACCTAATTTTTTTGTTATCCTCATCACTTTACTCTTTCCTATATTCACTTTTAACTTCCTTCTTTTACATACCTTACCAAACTCATCAACCAATCTCTGCAACTTCTCTTTAGAATCCTCCAAAAGCACAGTGTCTTCAGCAGAGAGCAACTGTCACAACTCGCATTTTGTGTTAGATTCTTTATCTTTTAACCCTACAACTTGACAACACCCGAGCATTCACTTCTTTTACAACTCCATCTACAAATATATTGAACAACCATGGTTGCATCACACATCCTTGTCTAAGGCCTGCTATTACTGGGGAATAATCTCCCTCTCGCCTACATGACATGCCCGTGCACTCTGCCCCAGGGACAGACTCGTGGAACTCAGTGTTCATCTGATCCACCATGAGGCCTGGTCACAGACCGGGCAGCGGGGGCGTTGACCCCCGGAACTCTCTCCATGTAAACTCCAGGTACATACTCTAACCTGAGCCTCACTATCCTCATAAATCTTTTCACCGCTTTCAATAACCTACCTCCTGTTCCATACATTTGCAACATCCACCATATTGCCCCCCTATCCACCCTATCATATGCCTTTTCCAAATCCACAAATGCCACAAATACCTCTTTACCCTTATGAACATGCTGTTCACCTATATGTTTCACTGTAAACACTTGGTCTACACACCCCCTACCCTTCCTAAAGCCTCCTTGTTCATCTGCTATCCTACTCTCCGTCTTACTCTTAATTCTTTCAACAATAACTCTACCTTACACTTTACAAGGTATCAACAGACTTATTCCCATATAATTTTTACTCTCTGTTTTGTCCCCTTTGCCTTTATACAAAGGAACTATGCATGCTCTCTGCCAATCCCTAGGTACCTTACCCACTTCCATTCATTTATTAAATAAAAACACTAGCCACTCCTAAACTATATTCCCACCTGCCTTCAACATTTCTATCTTTATCCCATCAATCCCAGCTGCCTTACCCCCTTTCATTTTACCTACTGCCTCACGAACTTCCCCCACACTCACAACTGGCTCTTCCTCACTCCTGCAAGATGTTATTCCTCCTTGCCCTATACACGAAATCACAGCTTCCCTATCTTCATCAACATTTAACAATTCCTCAAAATATTCCCTCCATCTTCCCGATACCTCTAACTCTCCTCTCCTGTTTTTAACTAACAAATCCATTCTTTACCTAGGCTTTCGAAGTCTTAATATAGGCTTACAAATTAAGACTTCGAAAGCCTAGGGAAAGAATGGATTTGTTAGTTAAAAACAGGAGAGGAGAGTTATTAAATGGAGAGTTAGAGGTATCGGGAAGATGGAGGGAATATTTTGAAGAATTGTTAAATGTTGATGAAGATAGGGAAGCTGTGATTTCGTGTATAGGGCAAGGAGGAATAACATCTTATATAAGGCTCAGAGTGTATTTCAGTGTAGTAACTCCTTACATTTACTAACTCGGTGTAATACATTCTCCTCTGTGTAAATGAACTATTATATACGGTTACACAATTAAGGTACTTGTCCTAGTGTCGTTGCTGTGTTTTCAAATACATTTTCCCGTTCAGATGGAAATTTTACTGCCAATCTTCCAGTACCATTTCAGGTATACTCCAGGTATACTCATCTGTGGTGTGAGTGTGTAACTTATGCTATGTTTATAACATTAAGTAAATTTTGTTCAGGTACATGTACACAGGTGCAGGTGCATGAGTTACCATGCATGGCAGTGTGTGTGTGTGTAGATCGTCTGGGACAGCCAGGGTGAGTCAAACAAGATTACTATTTCCATTGTCATTTTTACTGAGATTATTGCATTTTTACTGTGAACAGGTTTGCTCCTGCGTGATGTTGTTTCATGAATACTTTCTCTTTTGAGTAATTCGGATACCTTTAAGCTGTGTTAAGCAAGAGTCAGTCTGTTAGTGTTCACAGCGATAGAAAGCTGTGAGGTAAGATTTGTCAGGAAACAAGACAAGTATTTCATGAAGCGGGTCTTAGACATATGATGACCCACCGCTGGAGCTTCTGGTTACCTGACATAGGCCTTCTACTGGCTTATCAGTCTATCACTTTAAAAATTATAATTATGGTTATAACAATTTCACATATAGATAATTTGTGAATGCCTCTGTTGCTTCGTATCAAATTTTCTGCGCTAGTATTTAACTGCATCAGCAACTTATGCAAGCTCTCTGCACTGTTCCCATCACGTACACCAACGTACATTGGGCTGTGGTTGCTTCTCTCAGAAAAAAAATAGTTATAATTGTAATATTAATTGGGAAATGCTAGACTCGTTGTAATCATACATAAACTTGGGAATGGGAGGCAATCAGGTTTGATCCTAGGAAGGGGAAGATAGCTGTAATTCCTTGGATGAAGACGTCTTAATCAGCATTAAGGTATTCCTTTTGAATGTTTATCACGTGAATAAGTTATGAAACATGTCAGGCAGCATAAAATTTACAAAAACTTGGTTGTAAATAAGGCAGGTGGGTGGTGGAGCCTAGTGCGTCTGGCAGAAAGGAGGTTCCGGGAGGCTGCCGGGTGGTGGAGCCTAGGGCGTTTGGCAGAAACAAGGTTCCAGGAGCCTGCAGGGTGGTGGAGCCTAGGGGGTCTGGCAGAAACAAGGTTCCGGGAGGCTGCAGGGTGGTGGAGCCTAGGGCGTTTGGCAGAAACAAGGTTCCAGGAGCCTGCAGGGTGGTGGAGCCTAGGGCGTCTGGCAGAAACAAGGTTCCGGGAGGCTGCCGGGTGGTGGAGCCTAGGGCGTCTGGCAGAAAGGAGGTTCCGGGAGGCTGCCAGGTGGTGGAGCCTAGGGCGTCTGGCAGAAACAAGGTTCCAGGAGCCTGCAGGGTGGTGGAGCCTAGGGCGTCTGGCAGAAACAAGGTTCCGGGAGGCTGCCGGGTGGTGGAGCCTAGGACGTCTGACAAAAACAAGGTTCCGGGAGGCTGCAGGGTGGTGGAGCCTAGGGCGTCTGGCAGAAACAAGGTTCCGGGAGGCTGCCGGGTGGTGGAGCCTAGGACGTCTGACAAAAACAAGGTTCCGGGAGGCTGCCGGGTGGTGGAGCCTAGGGCGTCTGGCAGAAACAAGGTTCCGGGAGGCTGCCGGGTGGGGCACACGTGTTTATACTAAGGAAGAAATTGGTTCCTGCTGCACATGGCTTGTCATACACTGTCCCAACTGCACACTGCAGATATCTGTAAAGACAAGAATTCTTAGTGTCAGTTTCAAGAAATATTGTGCATGTCATCAGTGAGTATATCATATGTTGTTGCGCAATGCTGCTGTATATTATTATATCACCAACAGAGAAAAAATGAAACAGTAAAGTGTAGTGACATATCCTAACCTCGAATTGCCCAGGTTGTAAAGCTGCCGACAGGTCACCAGTTCTCTCATCATGCAACTCAAATACTTTCCTGGTAAACTCTTTAACATCAAAATACATTTTTTTGTAAACTTTATACACCAGGTAGCCTACTTAGATCCGTCAAGTGTACCAGAAGTACAGTTGATACTTGTGACATGGAAACTACGACTTTGATATCGTAACTAAAATAAAATGGTCCTGGCTCCTAAATAGCTTCTCTATCTGCTGTCTAGGGGCACTTAAATTACACTGAAAAACACAGCAACTCTTGGGCCAGCATGTACTCGTATGTTAATATTAATTATTATAAGGATGGACACAAAAACTCACCTATATAAAAATATATCTATATTAATAATGAATAACTTATATACAGCTGACACTCTACTAAAAAAACCACCACACTCCAGTTCGCGTTAACTCACTAGCACACTGCTAGTGCTACTTCTGCCTGATAGACTAGTTACCAGCAGGGAAAACACCATAGAGTACTTTCGCATAAACAGGCCTCTGCATACTAGGTCCTTCCAGATAACTGAGAGCACTTAAACACTAACAAAATTATAGTACACACTAAAAAACTTACCAAAATTATCTACTCACACTTCCCGTCACCATCCGTCTCGTACTAAACACCTCATCTGCTCCTGTCCTGACCACACTAACTACCAGGAATAATACACCTTCGCTTTCAGTTCAATCCGGAGCTATGGAACATTATTTTTTATACAATATTTTGCTGTAGCACACTGCGTAACAGAAACTATAAATCATTATATATCCGACACTGCAACAAAACCAAATTATCAATATGAAAAACTGTGTACACTGTAACTATGGTTCCAAGCGAGGTACCAGTATGGTAACATCTTATATCTGCAAAGAATGGAGCCATGGTGCATGTGCAGATTTTCACCATTTTACCAGTACTGATATTAAAACAGAGAAATGTTTTAGGGTCTCACCGAAAGACGGGAAACAGTGGAAGCAAATTTCACTTTTCAGTTGGTAAAGTGAAGATAAGTGAAGTGAGAGAGTCAGCTGGAGCTGTCACTCCTGATGCTGCCGTGGAAGACAGTACCTGTAAAGATCTAGCAAGGCAATACACTGCACCAGGAGATAGTGAAACTGTTATTGAAGAAACATATACAGACGCAGACATACAAGATCCAGAAATACAAAATAGCACTAGTTCTTGAGATGGAAATAAAAGGGATGATGCTGCAGGGGATGGTGTTGATACATTACCAATAATAACTGTTGGTGGTACTGATGCTGATACAGATTACTGGGTCAGGAAAAAATGCATCAGTACGAAACACAGCCACAAACAATCCTAGCAAATAAATGCATTGGATATCTGTAGGGATAGGAATACTTGGAAAAAAAAACAACAGGTGGGATGTGCATCTTTTTATTATCCTATAAAATGCCACGATCTCACGACCGAAGAATATGCATTTCTTTTTCTTGTAAATTATTTCACGTTACATTGTGTTATTCATCAGTATATGAACGACAATGTTACCACACATTCTGCCAGGAACACCATTTAAACGGGACCAGAAAGTACAGATCCCACAAACCTTGGAAACAAACCGTTATAGTTACAACCACTCCACAGAAAGAGCTTTTTATTAGTGCAGAAAATGACAGAAACGCTACACCACTGCTGCAGCAGCCACCGCCGCCGCCACCGCCGCCCACCCCGTGTAACTGAGGTTACACGGGGTGGGCTACAGCGGTCTCTAGAATGGGTAATATCAATAAATGCGTTTTTCCACACAAATCATTATGTTTTCCAGATATCAAAGAGTGACATTAAAACACTCTGTAACAAGGGAAAAGTTAGACCGACTCTGTTTGTCAATATATGTAATGAACTGGTGTGTGAAACAAATGTCGCTGGCCACTAGAGGTGAAAGGCCAGGAGCTGCAACTCGACCCCTGCAACCATAAACTGGTGCACACGTTGAGGTTGCTGAGATGAAACAATATTGTATCAAATTCAGAAAATTTGATCTTCCTGTTTGTTACCATTTCGATGTAAAAAAGAAAATATTGTAATAGGAAAGGAACTTCGTCATCTACTGGTGTTGTATAGGTAAAATGTAGAGCTACTACCAACGTACAGTCGGTAGGATACAAACCTAATAACCTAATAAATACGCTTGAATAATAAATTTAGTAATCAGTACTACTCGCCGTGAGTTAGTCCCCACCCGCACCGTAGTTAGTAATAAATATTTACATGGACCATAAAAATAAATTGGTACTTTCAAGTTTTTGTCTCTGTAAGTAGTACCAACTTCTGCTCCGACCCATGGACTAAGTCGAGTAGACATTGTTTACATTAGCTGGGTGTGGCCTCACCTTGCACAGTTAGTAGTGTGATGGGGTAGACATTGTTTACATTAGCTTGGTGTGGCCTCACGTTGCACAGTTAGTAGTGTGATGGGGTAGACATTGTTTACATTAGGTGGGTGTGGCCTCACGTTGCACAGCTAGTAGTGTGATGGGGTAGACATTGTTTACATTAGCTGGGTGTGGCCTCACGTTGCACAGTTAGTAGTGTGATGGGGTAGACATTGTTTACATTAGCTGGGTGTGGCCTCACGTTGCACAGCTAGTAGTGTGATGGGGTAGACATTGTTTACATTAGGTGGGTGTGGCCTCACGTTGCATAGTTAGTAGTGTGATGGGGTAGACATTGTTTACATTAGCTGGGTGTGGCCTCACGTTGCACAGTTAGTAGTGTGATGGGGTAGACATTGTTTACATTAGCTGGGTGTGGCCTCACGTTGCACAGTTAGTAGTGTGATTGGGTAGACATTGTTTACATTAGCTGGGCGTGGCCTCACCTTGCACAGTTAGTAGGGTGATGGGGTAGGCATTGTTTACATTAGCTGGATGTGGCCTCACCTTACACAGTTAGTAGTGTGATGGGGTAGACATTGTTTACATTAGCTTTAAGGAGGTTATTAGTAGAATATTCAGTAAATCAATCCAAATTGTTATCGAAATTTTGTAAGGAAATTTGTGTCATGTATGTTGCTGTTGTTGTTCCCTTGTGCAGATATCCAAGAACTAGCTACAAGCCCGAGTATTAAATCAGGGACACCACGTGGATCGACACCACGGTGAGTTACCAGATACCTGACGTCACCTCGAGATGCTGACGTCACACGATAGTAGAATTATGCTCGTCGCTCGTGTTGTTCTGCAGAATCAGTTAGACTAACCTCTGCTATAACTCCACCTGTCGAAAGTCGTCTCTGCCACGACTCGCTCCACAACTCGCTCCACGCTCGCCGGCAGTGATAGCCCAGCGACAGTACCAGTCGAGAAGTGTCCTCCTGAGTCGCTTGCCAGAAGTCCTGCCCAGTTGCCGAGTTTTGTCGACGCCTCACTCAAGGGCACCAGCATGTCACGATGTCTGCTTCACCGTTCCACCATTTAAAGCACACCCCACATGTTTTTTTCTTCCCTCCCTGTAGGAAGTTTTTTTTCCATGTCCATATGTATATATATGTTTTTATTTTGTGTTCACACTACCAGTTATAGAAGCATATGTGTAGTCAATAAACTAAGAAGCCTGCAGTACATTTAAATCACATTATGAAGCTATGTGTAGTCTGCAGTACATCAAACAAACGGGCTTCCACATGGATAAATTGTTATTTTTGTGGAAATTTGTGTCATGCCCCTTGTGCAGATATCCAAGAACTAGCTACAAGCAGTATTAAATCAGGGAAGTGTTTTTGGGTATGCCCAAATGAGAGCAATCTGTGGACTAAAATCACATTGATATTAAAAGAGGTTAACATCAAAGCAGCCTTCATAGAAAACCTGAAAGCATTCTATAACAGATGGGAAAATAAAAAGTCTGGGCTGGATGGTATCGCCCTTGGTGCTGGCCATGTAGTCAGAAACTGGGTGACAGTAATGGTGAAGCTGGAGGTGCTGTCCTGGGAGACAGTAATGGTGAGGATGGAGATTTTGTCCAGGTAGTCAGTAAATGTACGCATGAGGGAATGCATATAAATGACCTCGAGGGAGACAGGAGCTGTAGTGGAGAAACAAGTGTAGTCAAGGACAAGATAAAACCAATATTACAAACTAGTAATACCACAGGAGATAGCAAACAAGGGGACTCCACTAGCAATAGTGAGGATATATTACCAAAAACAACTGGTGAGAGCCCCATTGTTAGTGCTAGTGAGGATAGGAAAGAAACAGGTGAACATGCACCAATAGGGAATACAGTCACAGAAACCCAAGGCAAACGGAAACCAAGCCTGTGCACATACTATGCACTTGGTATCTGTAAGCATGGGAAATCTGGAAAAACAGATGGGACGTGCAACTTTGACCACCCTAGAAAGTGTCGTGCCCATATGACAACAGGAAAATGCAAACTCACTTCCTGTAAGCTTTTTCATCCTGAAATGTGTCCCTCTTCAGTACAGGAAAGACCGTGCTATAACTTAAATTGCCAGGCACACCATCTAAAAGGGACAAAAAGATAAAAAACATCCAGGCCATGGGAAAACCTGGGTAGCCACAGCCACTCAAGAGGGAGAGGTTTTTTAGTGCTAGGAAGGAAAAAAAAAAACTGCCAGGAAATGGCAGAAATCGTACACCAAATCCAGTCATTCCTGGAGTGGAACCACAGTCGATGGCCTCCACTCCAAACCAACAGATACAGATAATAATGCCGGAAAAAAAAATCCCCCCCAGTACCACCAATACCACCAGTCAGATGACATTCTTCATTGCAAATATACAGGGTCTAAAGCCAGCAATGAACAACAAAATACCTTTCATCCGTGGACTGCTTGCAGAGGCAAATGCAATGTTCGTGGCTTTCACAGAGAACCACATAAAGGATCACTTGGACAACGAAATATGGATCCCAGGTTACAACCTATTCAGATGCGACAGAGTGAACAGGCAAAAAGGGGGAGGGTTGGCCTGTACATCGCAGAGTCACTTGTTTGCACAGAACTGCTTAATGCCTCAAATAATGTAGTGGAAGTTTTAGCAATAAAGATCGAGAACCAAAACCTAGTCATTGTGGTAATCTACAAGCCTGCGGATGCAACGTCCCAGCAATTCCAGGAACAGCTGTTAAAAATTGACCACTGTCTGGAAAATCTGCCAGCTTCTGCCCCCAACATCTTGCTCATGGGGGATTTCAACTTAAGGCACCTAAAATGGAGGAATATAGCAAATAATATTGTTGCAGTAATAACACCAGGAGGCAGCTCTGATGAGAACTCACACACACGAGCTTTTAAATCTCAGCACAAAATTCAACTTAAACCAGCAAATAATAGAGCCTACTAGACTGGAGAATACACTAGACCTCATCTTCACTAACAATGATGATCTGATACGAAATGTCACTATATCAAAAACAATATACTCAGATCACAACATAATCGAGGTTCAGACATGTATGCGTGGAGCCCCATACCGACATAATGAGATTAGTCACGAGGGTGCCTTCACCAAATTCAACTTCAATAACAAAAACATAAAGTGGGACCAAGTAAACCAAGTCCTAACCGATATAAGCTGAGAAGATAGACTAAGCAACACAGGCCCCAACTTATGCCTAGAACAAATTAACTCGGTGGCACTCGATGTATGCACAAGGCTTATTCCTCTAAGAAAAAGGAGGAGTAGATGTAAAATAGAAAGAGACAGGCGCTCCCTTTACAGGCGACGGAAAAGAATAACAGAGCGGCTAAAAGAGGCCAATATATCTGAAATGCGTAGGGAGTCACTGGTCAGAGAAATAGCAAACATCGAACTTAAGCTAAAGGAATCTTATAGGAGTCAGGAATCGCGGGAAGAACTAAAAGCCATAAATGAAATCGAGAGAAACCCAAAGTATTTCTTTTCCTATGCCAAATCAGGCAAATCAGTCGAGAAAAACATCCAGTATTGGGCCCTTACTTAAACAAGATGTGTCCTACACAGATGAAAGCAAGGAAATGAGTGAGCTACTCAAGTCCCAATATGACTCAGTTTTTAGCAAGCCGCTAACCAGACTGAGAGTCGAAGATCAAAATGAATTTTTTATGAGAGAGCCACAGAATTTGGTTAACACAAGCCTATCTGATGTTATCCTGACGCCAAATGACTTCGAACAGGCGATAAATGACATGCCCATGCACTCTGCCTCAGGGCCAGACTCATGGAACTCCGTGTTCATCAAGAACAGAAAGGGAGCGTGGACACGGGAGTCGTCCCACAGTTACTAAAAACAACAGACATAGCCCCACTCCACAAAGGGGGGCAGTAAAGCAACAGCAAACAACTACAGACCGATAGCACTAACATCCCATATCATAAAAATCTTTGAAAGGGTCCTAAGAAGCAAGATCACCACCCATCTAGAAACCCATCAGTTACACAACCCAGGGCAACATGGGTTTAGAGCAGGACGCTCCTGTCTGTCTCAACTATTGGATCACTACGACAAGGTCCTAGATGCACTAGAAGACAAAAAGAATGCAGATGTAATATATACAAACTTTGCAAAAGCCTTCGACAAGTGTGACCATGGCGTAATAGCGCACAAAATGCGTGCTAAAGGAATAACAGGAAAAGTTGGTAGATGGATATATAATTTCCTCACAAACAGAACACAAAGAGTAGTAGTCAACAGAGTAAAGTCTGAGGCGGCTACGGTGAAAAGCTCTGTTCCACAAGGCACAGTACTCGCTCCCATCTTGTTCCTCATCCTCATTTCTGACATAGACAAGGATGTCAGCCACAGCACCGTGTCTTCCTTTGCAGATGACACCCGAATCTGCATGACAGTGTCTTCCATTGCAGACACTGCAAGGCTCCAGGCGGACATCAACCAAATCTTTCAGTGGGCTGCAGAAAACAATATGAAGTTCAACGATGAGAAATTTCAATTACTCAGATATGGTAAACACGAGGAAATTAAAACTTCATCAGAGTACAAAACAAATTCCGGCCACAAAATAGAGCGAAACACCAATGCCAAAGACCTGGGAGTGATCATGTCGGAGGATCTCACCTTCAAGGACCATAACATTGTATCAATCGCAGCTGCTAGAAAAATGACAGGATGGATAATGAGAACCTTCAAAACTAGGGATGCCAAGCCCATGATGACACTCTTCAGGTCGCTTGTTCTATCTAGGTTGGAATATTGCTGCACACTAACAGCACCTTTCAAGGCAGGTGAAATTGCTGACCTAAAAAATGTACAGAGAACCTTCACAGGGCGCATAACGGAGATAAAACACCTCAATTACAGGGAGTGCTTGAACTTTCTGAACCTGTATTCCCTGGAACGCAGGCGGGAGAGATACATGATTATATACACCTGGAAAATCCTAGAGGGACTAGTACCGAACTTGCACACGAAAATCACTCACAACTAAAGCAAAAGACTTGGCAGACGATGCAACATCCCCCCAATGAAAAGCAGGGGTGTCACTAGCAAGTTAAAAGACAATACAATAAGTGTCAGGGGCCCGAGACTGTTCAACTGCCTCCCAGCATACATAAGGGGGATTACCAATAGACCCCTGGCAGTTTTCAAGCTGGCACTGGACAAGCACCTAAAGTCGGTACCTGACCAGCCGGGCTGTGGCTCATACGTTGGACTGCGTGCAGCCAGCAGTAACAGCCTGGTTGATCAGGTTCTGATCCACCAGGAGGCCTGGTCACAGACCGGGCCGCGGGGGCGTTGACCCCCAGAACTCTCTCCAGGTAAACTCCAGGCGTGGCCTCTCCTTGCACAGTTGGTATTGTGGTGGGATAGACATTGTTTACATTAGCTGGGTGTGACCTCACGTTGCACAGTTAGTAGTGTGATGGGGTAGACATTGTTTACATTAGCGGGGTGTGGCCTCACCTTGCACAGTTAGTAGTGTGATGGGGAAGACATTGTTTACATTAGCTGGGTGTGGCCTCACCTTGCACAGTTAGTAGTGTGATGGGGTAGACATTGTTTACATTACCTGGGTGTGGCCTCACCTTGCTCAGGTAGTAGTGTGATGGGGTAGACATTGTTTACATTAACTGAGCGTGGCCTCATGTTGCACAGTTAGTAGTGTGATGGGATAGACATTGTTTACATTAGCTGGGAGTTGCCTCACCTTGCAAAGTTGGTAGTGTGATGGAGTAGACATTGTTTACATTAGCTGGGTGTTGCCTCACCTTGCAAAGTTGGTAGTGTGATGGAGTAGACATTGTTTACATTAGCTGAGTGTTGCCTCACCTTGCACAGTTGGTAGTGTGATGGGGTAGACATTGTTTACATTAGCTGGGCGTTGCCTCACCTTGCAAAGTTGGTAGTGTGATGGAGTAGACATTGTTTACATTAGCTGAGTGTTGCCTCACCTTGCACAGTTGGTAGTTTGATGGGGTAGACATTGTTTACATTAGCTGGGTGTTGCCTCACCTTGCACAGTTGGTAGTGTGATGGGGTAGACATTATTTACATTAGCTGGGTGTTGCCTCACCTTGCACAGTTAGTAGGGTGACGATACATGACTCCATTATCGCTGGATGTACAAGGTGCCGTGCTGGTAGTGTAGCAGGCTCCTGATGACAGTATCAGTATGTTACTCCTTCAACCATGTAGGCAAGTGAATCAAACAAAGTTTATGTATATTATATATGGCACACACACACAGTTTTACCGATTCTTTAATATCCTCCTTAAAAGAGAACAGCTTGAGGCTGAGGAAGAGTTGCTGTTCTGAGGAATTAAGACTTACATTGTGATGTAGTTCAGCTGGGCTTGTGAGGTCTCTAGGGAGACCTCATTATATGGTCACACCTTGCCTTGGCAAATGGCTATCAGACATGCCTTTTTGACTTAAGTCTCAGCTCCTTTGTTCGTCACTGGCGTCAGATCTCGGCATCAGGTCGTAACACGTGGTCTACGCCTTATGGGGAAGGGGTTGCTTAGAGGAATATAAGCCAGTGAACAGCTTAGCAACGGGTTATTGGATTATTATTATTATTATAATCAAGGGGAAACGCTAAACCCGTACGATTATACAGCGCCTGGGGGGGATGTGGAAGGAATTCAGGCTTAATTCGGGGAACTGGATCACAGATCCAATTCCCTAAATCAAGAGCCCCTCACCAACATCAAGGAATCTTCCCTGGGGGGGGGGCGTTGTCGGAGACAGGTCCGGGGAGCAAGAGTTCTGGACAGCCACGTGTGTAGTGGACCATGCATTGGGAATCTCGGGTCAGCTGGTCAGTGAATTAAGAGTGAGTACTAGTCTGTGTTACTGATAACATCTACCCTTCCCCCTGGTAATAAGTCTCATAGGTCAATTGTTATATTATGCCAATTTTCATCAGAATATGTCGTATTTTAGCCCTTTTATGTTATTAAGTAAACTATGGCCATAGTTCTCATTTTCATTTGTACCTTCATATGCTATTCCCTATTCTGGTAAGCACTGGGATAACACAGGAGACGTGCTCACTTGCTGGGATACCTCAGGCAGAGTGGGTAAAGGTCTCACATGGCCTGAGGTATTCCAGCAAGTGAGCACATCTCCTGTGTTATCCCAGTGCTTAACAGAATAGGGAATAGCATATGAAGGTACAAATAAAAATGGGAACTATGGCCATAGGTTACTTAATAACATAAAAGGGCTAGAATACGACATATTCTGATGAAAATTGACATAATATAACAATTGACCTATGAGACTTATTACCAGGGGGAAGGGTAGATGCTATCAGTAACACGGACTAGTACTCACTCTTAATTCACTGACCAGTTGACCCGAGATTCCCAATGCATGGTCCACTACACACGTGGCTGTCCAGAACTCTCGCTCCCTGGACCTGTCTCCAACAACCCCTTGCTCAGCTGTACCCTGGCTTATATTCCTCTAAGCACCCCCTTCCCCATAAGGCATAGACCACGTGTTATGACCTGACGCCGAGATCTGACACCAGTGACAAACAAAGGAGCTGAGACTTAAGCCAAAAAGGCATGGCTGATAGCCATTTGCCAAGGCAATGTGTGACCATATAATTAGAGCTCCCTAGAGACCTCACAAGCCCAGCTGAACTACATCACAACACTCCCTTTCCTAGGATAAAAAATGAATGCCTACCACACCTCGTACATAATAATAATAATAATAATGATAATAATTAAGGATGAATGAGGGGTGGGTGGGGGTAAAGTGCATGATGCACTGGATAGAATAACATGAGGTAAAACAGATGGGGTAGATGGGATTAAGACTGAGGTGCTGAAAGCAGGTGGTGATATACTATTGGATTATTTAATTGTTACTTTTAAGAAACTCCAACGTACATATATCGGTATTTTGAAAGAAGCTGCCATAATACTACCAGGAGTATACATGGAGATGTCAGTATAGCTACTGAATTCCCCATACTTATACTTGTGTAGTATATTGTAGATCATATCCATGTATATATTTAGGCTCCCTGGTCAGTAGGCTGAGTGACTAGCATGTGTGATGTCACATGATGCTGTTGTGAGCGCTGCGCACTCGTCCTCGTCCTCAGTTCCCGCATAGGTCTATGCCAGGCAAGACAGAGCAGGTTGGGCTCTCCCCCTTCATACTCTGCTAATATACAGTGTTACTATCCAACAAGTGTGTTTTACTCCAACCATCACATCTACGAACCTCCACTACAAATGATGACAGCGGAGGGCTCGTAATTCTGACGATTACGGTGATTTCTGGAGATAAATTTCTACTGGGTCAGCCACCATTTTGTGACATTTTACGCCTCCCGAGACGGGTGACGCTTAACATCCCAAGCCAGCTACCCCGAGCAAGTGTTCACCAGCCTATTGCTTCCTACTTACTGGAGTTTACCTGGAGAGAGTTTCGGGGGTCAACGCCCCCGCGGCCCAGTCTGTGACCAGGCCTCCTGGTGGATCAGCGCCTGATCAACCAGGCTGTTGCTGCTGGCTGCACGCAAACCAACGTACGAGCCACAGCCCGGCTGATCAGGAACTGACTTTAGGTGCTTGTCCAGTGCCAGCTTGAAGACTGCCAGGGGTCTGTTGGTAATCCCCCTTATGTGTGCTGGGAGGCAGTTGAACAGTCTCGGGCCCCTGACACTTATTGTATGGTCTCTTAACGTGCTAGTGACACCCCTGCTTTTCATTGGGGGGATGGTGCATCGTCTGCCAAGTCTTTTGCTTTCGTAGTGAGTGATTTTCGTGTGCAAGTTCGGTACTAGTCCCTCTAGGATTTTCCAGGTGTATATAATCATGTATCTCTCCCTCCTGCGTTCCAGGGAATACAGGTTTAGAAACCTCAAGCGCTCCCAGTAATTGAGGTGTTTTATCTCCGTTATGCGCGCCGTGAAAGTTCTCTGTACATTTTCTAGGTCGGCAATTTCACCTGCCTTGAAAGGTGCTGTTAGAGTGCAGCAATATTCCAGCCTAGATAGAACAAGTGACCTGAAGAGTGCCATCATGGGCTTGGCCTCCCTAGTTTTGAAGGTTCTCATTATCCATCCTGTCATTTTTCTAGCAGATGCGATTGATACAATGTTATGGTCCTTGAAGGTGAGATCCTCCAACATAATCACTCCCAGGTCTTTGACGTTGGTGTTTCGCTCTATTTTGTGGCCAGAATTTGTTTTGTACTGGTCAGTCTCTGTGTATTAGTGTTTTATTTGCTTATTTGCATTACTTCCGAGGGGTTGACCCGGGTTTTCAAAGTAAGCCAAGGCACCAAGCCAGTCTGTGGAGGGAGTCCAGCCCAGCTCTACACCATTCCAGCCTTGCCTGCTAAGCCAGCTTTCCACCCTGCTGTGCTCATAATTACAAGTTCTCAAGCCAGTCTCTGTGAAGGGTTAAGCCAAGCCAGCCAGCAACTAACCCAAGAGACTTAACCCAGTACTCAAGCAAGCCACGTGGGTACAGTCTTCTCCATCGCTTTGAGTTTCCAGTTCTAGCTGTTCTGAGTGCTTTATCATCCCTGTGGTGTTGTGGTATTTTGTGGGTTTTTAAGCCAGCCCGGCTTAGAATATTTTCCTGCCTAGTGTGAGTGTCAAGTGGCTTACGCCATTCATTCCATAGGCCCACGCTGTGTCTCAGTGCAGCTTCCTCAAGCACTCACCCACCTTCCCACTACCACTGTACATTTTTTTACCCTTATCACAGGTTCTAGCACATTTTATGGACCATATAGGGGGTCAAGAGACAAGAGTGTTCCTTCGTCCCTGTGCGCCATCGTAAAAGCCTCCTGTGTGAGTCCATCATAGATTTAAGAGCAAATTCATCAAGGCGTCAACATGTTGAGAGTGGTGGAGTGCCGCGCCAGCTACAACCAACCTTCCTCCACCTCACATACTGCTCTTATTCTTCACCAACGTCACTACAGTGACAATATTTTTATAGAGACATTTGCGAGTGTTGAGACAATTTTGCAGTGATTCCTGAGTGACATTTCTTTTCAGTGACTCTTGATAAGTTTTCATTATATCCTGTTTGCAACTTTTTTTCTCTTTCTTCAGTGTTAATTTTCATGCTTTATTTTATGTCTGTTGTGTTGTGTTCATTTTTTATATACTTGAAGTATGTACTTTAATGTTTTTCCTTGTTGTGTGCAATATATAAGCAGTATAACCTTGTGTTTACACTTCACAATTATCTTGTGTTCACAGTATTGTGTTCCTTGCCTAGTAATTTATACAGTTAAGTAATTCAGTAACTTGTTATCTTATATTCTGCATCACAATTCAGTGTTGTCTCAGTTATTTTATTTTTCTCCCAGCATTTGTGTATTCTTGCTGTTTTTGTTTTCATTCATTTGCCTTTTTTTTCTGTGTGTTGAACATTCTTGTGTTAATTCCTTTCATTTAGTCAGTGTCTAATTTGTCTTATCTCCACAGACAATAGTGCCATTATTTTGTTTGAAGCAAGACAATTATTTTCCAATTTTTGTGACCCCAAGCCTCATTGCAAGAAAATTCTCATAGTATCATGCATATACTGATGTGTTGTGTTCCTGCATTATTGTGAGTGTTAACCTTTCTCTGTTTTGTATTTTTTTGCCCTTTATTATTTTTCATATTTCATTGAACAGATTCACTCTTTGTGCAATTTTAACTTTTTAAAGTAAATCATTCTTTTGCTTGTTAAGTAAGTGTTTGCTTAAGCTGCAATTAAGAGTTCAAGTGTTCAATCAGTTCATTCCTTGTTAATATTTTTTTTTGTTGCTCTTGTAAACTGCATTTTCTTGTGTGTGCAATTTTTTTTATTATTGCAATATTGACTCATTTGCAATGATTCTTGTGTAAATATTGTGCTGCCATTAAATTTTTTCTTTCAGAATTTTTTTATTAATGTAGTGTTGTGTTGTGCAGTACTTTTTGATTAGTAACTGTTAGTTGCTATTGTGCTACAGTTTATTTCAGTGCAATATTTTGTGATTTCAGTTTTATATTTCTTGTTTGTGCATAATATTTTATTCTTGGTGTGTCATTTTATTTTATTTTTAGATAGAATTGCTTCCCAGTTTGTTTTAATTTTGCACAAGATTTATTGATTCCATTTTATCATTTATTGTTGAATTTCTTTGTTGAATTGAGAGTAAAGACAACTCACTGTGCCATTAATTCAATTTAAAGTAAATTTGAGTAAATTTGATTTGAGTAAAGTACAATTTCTCTTGATTATCAAAGTGCTGCTTATCCATTTGAGTGTTTTATGTGAGTTTTCCTTGCTTGACAGTGTGGCTTATTTTTTTTCTTTACTTATGCAAAGTAGGTAAGCATTTACTTCCCATTTAAGTTTACTGTGTTGTGTGTTCCTCAGTCATATTTTTTTTTTGTTTCTTTAAATTCTTATTTCACATTTTGCAAGTATGTCTCAAGTCTTCTCGAGCAATGCCTCAGTACATTCTGCTAGCCCAAGCAATAATTCGTCAGTCCAAAATTCGAGTATGTAATTCTTTATCAAACGATAGACACACTCAGACTTCGAGCCTTCTCAATTTCAGTCGTGACCCTTATGATGCTATGCTGTTGTTCAATGGGAATCCAGACAACCTGGAAGCATGGTTTACCGCTGTTCGTGCTAGGGCAAATGCCTCAGTAGATGGCCCCCCACCAGAGAGTTGTATAATTAGTATCGGAAAGGAGAGTTTAGCTCGTTCACCAGCTGCCTCGAATGTCTTCAACTTGATCTGGATGAAGGACTTTCAGGGGTCTAACCAAATGGCAAGATTATGAGCAATTAATACATAACTATCTTGACCCAGTGAGAGTGACTGATCCTTTTGTTGTCCATAAGGAATTAGTGTGTACAGCTTCGAGGTCAGAGGAATCATTAGATGAGTTTGCTCTTTGTTTAAATAACCTAATGTCCTCATTTGTTAAGGCCGGTCAAAGTTCCAAGTACCTTGCAGACGATGATAAACCAGCCCTTGAGGGGTTTGCCAAATTATCAGCATTTGGCGTTATTAAACAGTTAATGCCACCAACTTCAATGTATGTGTATAATTCCAGTCCTCTAACTGCCGCAATGGGACCGCTTGCAGCCCATATCCACGTGCATGACTTGTGTCCCGAGGGAGCCTTCCCCTATCGAAGGCCTATGTCAGCCACTTTGACTAATCCCGTACCTCCTCTTGTTTGTGCTACAACCAAAACTCCTGATCGAAATCACTCGCAATCATCATTCAAAGCTAGTGTCAAGAGTTATCATTCTCGTAGCACTCGTAGTATGTACAGTACACATAGCCAAAGAACCTGCTATAATTGTGGTTATCATGGCCATATCTCTGTAAATTGTCCTGATAGTCGCTCTAAGAGGTATTGTAATACTGATGAGTAGCAGTCCGATCTGCCTTATTGTACTTATCACAGAATTCATGGCCATGACACATCCGAGTGCAATGCTCTCTACAACCTTCAGTACTCTAGATCCTTCCGTGGCCATCCCAGCCGCAGAGCCAGGAGAGGAAATAGAGGTCGGGGTTCTCAGACTAACCAGAACCAGCCTCATTCTTCCAATTCGGGGGAATCTGAGCGCCCCAGTCAACCCGTCCCTTGGTGACAGTAGGTGATAATGAGTACAATATCCCCATTCACAATTTCTTTGACGCCTTAAGCAGTCTCGAGAATGACAATCCCGCTAATGATGTTGCTTCACACATCTCTGACATAGATGATTTTGGGGATGAAGTGGAACATGCCTTCTCCGATGACAACCCACCTTTTTGTTTGCACATAACTCCCAATGAAATGATAGGTCCTCTAGTGCAAGCATCTATTCATAATGCACCCGTTCATGTATTCATGGACTCTGGTGTGCAAGTTAATATCATCAGGTCTAGTTTGTTTAAAGATAAGCAGTTATGACGTGCCCTCCTCGTAGAACCAACTACTGTAACCTCCCTTAGTGGAGTAGCTGGTTCCCTTCTGCGTGTCCGAGGTCAGACTTCACTCACCTTTTCTATCCAAGGTAGAGAGACTTTACTGCTTCTTTCCTTGTTGTTGACCAGATTACTTTCCCTGGTGACCTTTTGCTGGGATTTGGTTCCATGAGGGACTTACGTATTGTGCTTGACCCTTACCAATGGCATGCCCAAATTGATGACTTGATCGTTCCATTTTGGGGTTACCAGCTTGATTCAGAGATCTGCCATACTGCTGCAGAGTACGAAGTTTGGATTAAGTTCCTACAAGCCAGTGCATTTTCCAGTAGCGTACCCAAGTGGTCAGGCACTAGTAACTCTGTCACTCCCATCTGTGTTCCACTTACACCTTCAGACATGCAAGATAGTGTTCAGTTGCCTCAGGAGTCCGAGGACGCTCAGACTGCCTTGAGTGCTCAGCCTATCCCTGCAATGTCTGCTAGTCCAAGTAGTAGTTTCTCCACAGGGGACGCCTTGTTGGAAAATGATTACTTGAGACTAGTAATGCCATCTCTTGTTGATGTCACATGCCGTCTGCAGAAAGACGTCTCTGTTGCGGCTAGTGCTCTCACTAAAGTGTCTGTTGTTGTTCCTAGTGTTCCAGATGGTGATAACATCCTAGTTGACATTGATTCCTGCAAAGTAAAGGGTTTATTTGTTGAACCATCCTTACATGTTGTAAGAGACAGTAAGATCCATTTATTCCTTGCTAACACTTCTGGTCACAGTGTTCGTCTCAGAGCAAATACCAATCTTGTTGACCTGGTTCACTATCCTTACCCTGTTCAAGTACAGGATGACTTGCCACCTGACCAGTGGGTCGGTGCTATTTCAACAGGGGAGACCTCATCCACTCCACTGGATCAATCCATCCCACCAGTTGAGGAGAAAGACTCAGCTCCCACTGACTTCCCAGACGAGGTCAAGCATTTGTTGACTCTGTTGAACAAACGTTGTAAAGCCATTGCCTTACCAGGTGAGAAGATAGGTATAACGAACTTATTGTCCCATCATATTCCACTTGAACCTGGTACTAGACCTATCTATATACCTGCATACAGAATGCTTCATTCCCATGTTGCTCCCAGAAGAATTGATCAATCAGATGCTCGATGAAGGAGTTATTGCACCTAGCAATTCACCCTGGAATGTGCCCTTGATCCTAGTACCTAAGAAGGATGGTACTTGGCGCCCAGTGATTGACTTTAGGAAGTTAAATGCAAAAACTATTCCAGATTGCTTCCCACTTCCTGTACTTGGTGATCTTTTACGTAACATCAGAGATAACAAAGCCTTCTCGACCCTGGACTTGTTACAAGGGTTTTGGCAAGTCCCTCTTCACGAGGACAGCCAAGAGTTAACCGCAATCTCCACTCCCACAGGCCATTATCACTTCCTCCATATGGCCTTTGGATTATGATCCTCCCCTATCACATTCTCTAGGCTCATGACCAATATCTTCAGAGGTCTCATAGGTAAAGCACTTATGGTGTACTTAGATGATGTAATCGTCATGTCTGAAGATGTGGACACACATTTGAAAAGACTTGATGTAGTACTTAGTAAGCTTGAAGAAGCCAATTTAAAGATCAAACTGTCAAAATGTCAAGTTTTCAGATCAGAAATTAAGTTTCTTGGTCACGTAGTCACTCCTAGAGGGGTTACGACTGATCAAAGTAAAGTAACAGCAGTACTAAATTTTCCATCCCCCAAAACTGCTGATGCCGTAAGATCCTTTGTGGGCTAAGCAGGTTTTTATAGATCTTTCATTGCTAATTTTTCTTCAATAGCAGCTCCTCTAACTGAGTTGCTTAAGAAAGATGCTCCTTTCATTTGGACCTTCTGTCAGGAAAGAGCATTCCAAACACTATAAGAAAAGCTAACGTCTGCTCCAATTTTGGAATTTCCAGATTTTTCTAAGCCCTTCTATCTGACAACTGATGCTAGTTCAATTGGCATAGGTGCCGTACTAGCTCAGAAGGCTGATGACAAGTACAACGCAGTTGCATTCGCTAGTCGAGTCCTTATGAAGGCTGAACAAAATTATACAGTAACGGAGCAAGATGCTTTAGCAATTGTATGGTCTTTAAAGCACTTCCGAGACATTATTTACCAGTACCCTGTTCATGTCTTGACAGACCATGCACCTCTGATATCTTTATTCCAGAACAAACAACCTACTGGAAGGTTAGCCAGGTGGGCCTTGGCTATCCAGGAGTTCAATCCCACTTTTGAACATTTACCTGGCAAGTCACAGAAGCTTTATCACGACATGTTAGTATAGTAATTGCAGACCCTCCATTTACTGCCGAGGATGTAAAGAATGCCCAAAGAACAGATCCCATGTGGTCTGGTGTGATTTGATTTCTGCTCCAGGAAGACCTTATTCTGACTGTGAAGCCACCAGCACCCATTAGTGACTTTGTCATGAGTCAAGAATTACTGTATCGAACAGCCGAGTTGGGTACTCCAAGCAGAAGAGTATACCAATTAGCAATTCCACAGTCACTAGTGAATGTAGCTCTACAGTTAGTTCACGATGCACCAGGTGTTGCACACCCTGGTATGGATCATTCTGTGAAACAAGCCAGAATGAAATACTTTTGGCCACGAATGGCAACTGATATTTCTGAGTATGTTAAGAAATGTAGTGTCTGTATGCAGCATAAAGGAAATGTCAATGGTCCTAACCCAATCCAGGTGTATCCAACTACTAGCGAACCGTGGGAAAGCGTTGTGCTTGATTTGTTAACCAATTTTAAATATTCCCTCCAAGGTAACAAACATCTGTGTGTTATGGTAGACCATTTCACAAGATATTGTGAGTTAGTTCCTATTGCAGATAAGACTGCAGAGACAGTAGCTAAAGCGTTTAAAGAACGCATTATCTGCAGGCATACCATCCCTCAGTCCCTAGTAACAGATAATGGAGGTGAATTCTGCAATGAGATACTTGAAAATTTGTGTACCTTGTACAAAATCTCTAAGTCAACCATTGTTCCCCATCATCCTGGGAGTAATGGTTTGGCAGAACGTACAAATAAGAAAGTACTAGATGTTTTGAGAGCCACTATCAGCCCCAATAGTGAAACCTGGGATGAAGTTATACCGGATGTTCAATGTGCCATGAATTCTATTTACAATGCTTCCATAGGTGACACTCCACATTATGCATTGTATGGTGTAGACAACGTTTACCTTATGAGTTGTTATATTCCACGCTGAAACCCAATTATAACCCTGATGATTTCATAGCAACTCGTACCAGCATAGCTCTAAGTGTTTTTAGAAGAATCCATGAGACACTTCATAAATCAACAGCTGAATTTACTAGAGTAACTAATAGCCATGCTAAGCCGACAAAAGTTAAAGTGGATTCGAGAGTAATGCTGACTAATTTCAACAAAACATCCGCAATGCCTAAGCTCGACCAAAAGTTTGTTGGCCCTTATCGAGTAGTTGAGCATATCAATAGCAATAAGTATAAGGTTGGAGAAATTAGTACTGGTCAGTATAAGGAATCGCATTTAGATCATATGAAATTAGTATGCGATGTCCAGGATGATAATTCTACCCAGACTAATGTGTCAGTCGCTGACAATCCTCTTGACTATGTACCCTCTACCTCTAATACTCAGCCAGATAATCATCCCGAATGTCATTATTCTTTGCATACTCGACAAGTAATGAGAAACCCACAAGTATCATTTGTAGATACTTGTTCAGATCTCCCTCAGTCAAGACATGTGTTAGCCATTGCAAAGGAATTCGATCCTCCCAAAGACGATAACCATTCTGCATATGTAAATCTTACCCTCACAGAGTTGGGTTTAAATGTACATAGTCTGTATAATTAGATGTTCAAGATGAATGAAGTTGTCAACTGTGTGTTTTTATTAGCTGATCAGTTTTTTCAAAATTTTTTTTTGTGTTCACATTTCCTCCGAATTCTGAGAATTTAGCAGTAATGATCTGAGTGTGCCAGATCTGTCTTTGCTGTTAATTACTTTCACCTTTGTAAACATATTTTTTCTTCCTCAGAATCCGTAGAGTGCATAAATACAGATCGATCGATCAATTCCATCATTTATTATACAATGATTTTTTCTTATAATTCGTAATGCATTACATTAAAACTCAGTATCTTAACACCCATTACATTAACACCCATTACGTTAAAACCCATTACATAACATCCATTATGATACCATCCATTAGTTCTAAGTTACATATGTCTTTGCTATTGTATAGAATCAGCCCAGAGCCACCTGCCTGTTCAGCCTATAGCATAGTATTGTATGTCGAGACGACATACGTAACATGACCGAGCTGTCAGTATAGCTACTGAATTCCCTATACTTATACTTGTGTAGTATATTGTAGATCTTATCCATGTATATATTTAGGCTCCCTGGTCAGTAGGCTGAGTGACTAGCATGCGTGACGTCTCGTGATGCTGTTGTGAGTGCTGCGCTCTCATCCTCATCCTCAGTTCCTGCAAAGGTCTATGCCAGGCAAGACACAGTAGGTTGGGCTCTCCCCCTTCAAACTCTGCTAATATATAGTGTTACCATCCAACAAGTGTGTTTTACTCCAACCATCACATCTACGAATCCCCACTACAGAGGGTGTTCCGGGATCAATGCCCCAGTGGCCTGGTCCTTGACCATTCCTCTCGGTGGATCAGGGGTCTGGCACTTATACACTTAAATAAGAATTAATTTTTCCTAAGCAGGATTCACAGAAAAAAAAAACTTTCAGAGGAAGCTTTCCCAGGTTACAACACAGAAATCAAAACTTGGAATATTTATACACCATTGAGCAGATGGAACCAGCATGAACCTTAACCTAATTAAAGCAGTTGAGAATTTCAAGTAGACAAAATAGAAGTTTTCAAGTTATACACGAAAATCCTGGAGGAAGAAAACCAGGCAATTATTAGATGTCTAACTGGAAATACCTAAGAAATTACTACTACTACTACTACTACTACTACTACTACTACTAATAATAATAATAATAATAATAATAATAATAATAAAAAATAATAATAATAATAGAAAATTCGCCTTGGATGAAGACGTACCTGACGTGGTGGAAGTTCCAGTCTCCAGCTGAAAAAAATCACTTAATTGATGCCTGTATCTTATTAATTTAAATTACATAGACAAGTAAAATATTTGCAGATGCCATTTAAAGAATGTTCAGCAACAGTGATATGAAACTTATAAGTAAACAGTTGAATTATGCTAGAAAAATTGAGTTTAAAGAACGATGATGAAATATCTAAAAAATATTTGGCCAAAATATCTGTAAGAATACGAGTACAATATAATTGTCAATAGAACAAACAAATTATACAATTAGGGTGATTTTAATATATATGCTACTTTACAGAAAGCCATTTTTATGCATAGCATTTTGACCCCAGGGTCGAGTATATTGGACCACGTCATTTACTGTGTAAATAACGACAGTGCTCTAGCAATAAGAGGGTTTTAGCCTAAATAGTTGACTCAGAGTTGAAGATATCAACTCTCTGTTTGAAATATTACAATAGTATTTACCTGTTTCAGCCTTTTATATATGACTTCCTTTACAAAATACCTGCGGAAAATTTTGATGATTTTCCTGTGATTTGAGTGTAATAACTGATGGGGATAATAGTGTTTATAAAGTAGTGTAGGCGAGTAATGTTGGAGTGACTTTTGAAAGGTGATAATCTTCTTGTTGATTCGACGGTATTCTCCCGGCCCAGGCCTTTTCCAAGGGGTGGCCCGGCCTTGGCGCCTTGTCGAGGGAGTGTCTGAGACCTAAGTTTCCCATGGGAGGAGGTACAAGTACCCCCCCTCATCGTTGGGACCAACTGTCCTCAGGCCTAGCCACATTCCCCGCCCTCACGGGGCTCGTAGGGAGAAGCTAGGCCTTTCTGGCCTGCCATCCCCGCCCCAAGGGGGCTAATGGGAATGACAGTCTTGTGAGCTGAAAGCTCTGGCTCAGGCCCCCTACCCCCCTCAAGGAAGGTTCCTTGATGTTGGTGAGGGGTTCTTGATTTAGGGAATTGGATCTGTGCTCCAGTTCCCCGAATTAAGCCTGAATGTCTTCCACATCCCCCCCCCAGGCGCTGTATAATCCTCTGGGTTTAGCGCTTCCCCCTTGATTACAATAATAATAAAAATCAGGCACCTACCCTGCCCTAGAAGGGCTGGGCATGGTGTCGATATCAAAGGTGATAATACACAGCAGGGGACCAATAATTCCCTATAATTTCCTTATTTATTGTAATCAATTAGTTATGTAAAATGAAAA